>NW_025782552.1:0-34336 GCF_021130785.1 Homalodisca vitripennis | reverse complement strand
GGATTGCCGTTTTTTAAATGTTGAAAATATTAAATATAATATAGTGTAGGGGACTTAGCAAAAAAAGTCCAAAAATTAGTGATTTTATTAAAACCGCCCGTTTGAAGGCTAAACAGATTTTTTGAGAGGAAATTAAAAAACCCGAAAGAAACCACCTAGATTGATTAGTTGGTCAATAGATTTCCGCTAAAAAAAAAAATATTACTTTTTACTGAGCACATTTTGTGAGCACTTGTTTGGAATATGATCATTTTGAATTCGACAAGCGTTGAAAATTAACATTGCGCTTATGGGAGGCCCGACCGGCCAAAAGGTTGCCTTAAAAAACCGCAATGGTGAATCGCGCCCCTTAAAATTAAAAGTTATTTTAAAAATTGTATATAATTGGGACCTCATCTCTGAAAGGGAAGTTTGATTTCTACAACGACCCCACATTGTTAATTGCAATGGGTTACTTATTAGCTAAAATTTTCCATTTACTACCACTCTTACATCTAAGTCTCATTCAGATTCAATCAATACTTACAATTGATTGTTGGACTTTAAACACTTGAACTAGCTGAATACAACGAAGTCAAAACGACCTATACGACTTTACGACCACATATCACATTAACCGTGCCCGCACGCGTGGTCTGTGCCACATGACACTAAACATCAACCACCAATGCTGACAGCCTGCAGTTGTAGGTCCACTGTAGGACTGTAGTGTTAGTGTAAATCTGGTGGATGTGTGAGTCGTTGAGTCAGAGGGTGCGTCTTGTCGCCCGTGGACAGCGTCAGGTGACTATCACAGCTGAGCGCCAGTGTTTGGAGAGGGTGGGCGGGCAGAGGGGCAGGGGAGCGGAGAGCTGTCGCGCCAAGCACACCCAAGGGCTTGGCCGGCTGACCAGGGGGGTGTTGCCAATGTAAATCGGCAGATTCCGCCGCTCGTTGCGCGGAAGGAACAAAGGCGCGTTCGGTAACATATTTTGTCAGTAATACAGTACAACGAAATAGGAAAATTAAAGTGTAATGTGTTGTTCCTAAAAGCTCTATTTTATATAACAACAAACTTAAAATCGTCGTATAAGGAAAATAATATTTCTTAATTTCACAAATATATTTCATTTTAATTATTATTAATTTTTTTCAAATCTTGCCGCCCCTTAATTGTTGCCGGCTCTAGGCTGCAGCCTACTTAGCCTATTTAGAAATAACAGCCTCTGGGCTCAGCTCAGAGGTCAAGAAAAACTTTTACTATTACATATTATCATTTCTTAATGTAGAAATGTATACTATGCACTGTGTTTTGCAGACAAAAAAAGGCTTTGTAATTAAATTAATAGATAAGTCTAATCAATTTCAACTATTAATCCTGCACAGCCTTCTAAAGCAGTGCCTCCAGACGAATAATCAATTGTCAATACAACCTATTCAAAGACGTATATCCCTGAATAACTTTTATTGCATGATTGATTGAACAACCCACTTCATATTGTAAACCAAACAATGTGCAGACTCGTTTTTAAATAGGTTATAATCTAGAAAAAACTAAAGCGCAAATATACTTAAGCACGATGAAGGATGTCAGTGTATATAATAAAACATTCACCAAGTTTTTTTTTTAGAAAATATAATAATATAAAAAAGAACAATCACAGATTTACAAGTAAGACATTTTGTGTATAAAAAAACATATTTGATATACAATTGAAACAGCTGGTAACATTGGTTCTACTCTACAACAGTTCTACCGCACTCTCAGATTCAACTCACACCAGGCCTGCAAATCTATTTAACAAATACGGTAAAACAACTTAAGTAGTACTGTACAATATAAATGTATAATATACAATCACACTCACTGTTGATGTCTCCAAAGTCTTTTGGGACAGACCAATCTCACTTTGGGTGCTATAATTACCATCTAGAGACTCGCCCCATTGTTTCCTAATACAATCAGTTAGCAATTAAGATGGGGCACTAATTTATACCTATGGTGAAACAATTCTTGGTTTGCATGACAAGTTTAAATTGCTCAATACTTAGTAAACCAAACAGTGGTTCTCTTTACTGCTTTCCAGTGTTAAGGAACAACAGGACCAAGGGAGGGTTTCAGATGATGATTTACACGACATGTTGTTTGGCCAGTGAATTAATACCAAGTGGCATGTTTGCTTCAGCGAGTGGCAAGGCTCCTAAGAAAGTACATGAGCATTGTGGGAGGAATGTAAAGAAATATTATTTATAGATTAACATTTCATACGAAAAGGCCTTTCAAGAAGATGAGTACTTTTCTGTGACCAGCTCCAATCACTGATATTTGCTGATAGGTCAGAACTGATGACAATGAATTTCTGGAATTTCGCTGAAGGAATACTTTCAGTTGTTGACAGCATGACAGCAACTCACAGGTTTTTGTTAATTATTGTTTGAAATTATTTTTAAACGTTCAACAATATCTTACTGAGCCTACTGCAGGTAATATTTATTACAGTCTTATTTATTAGGAAATAGTCGGATGAGTTCCATCCCAGTGTAGCAGGGAGGTTGGTGACCGGACAACTCTGTCTCGCAACGATAGCTTCACGTATGCACCGGTAGCAGAAGACGTACCTGCACATACAACAAGATTAATGTTAAAACATTTTAACAATTGTAGTATTTTCTTTCCGAATCATCAAGTATATTGTTTTAATTGTAAAACGTTTTATTAAGATATGTGTAAATAGGCTATATTAAATCAAAGATCAATTGCTCTATAATTGAATTTATTGTTATCATTTAGAGATATAAATACATTAAACCCTTCCCACGCCCATAGACGGTTATATGAGAGTGGTAGACTTTAACCAAAACACCAAATACAGTTATATCCGATATTATAGATTATGTCTCTTGGAGAGTTTTTAGTTCACAAAAGGCTTTCGAAATGCTTGGTACACTCTACGTGCTTATCGCAGTTGCCAAGGAAGTATTTATAAACAAACTTCACTCTGTAGTAGGGGAGGGGAGCGCTCTTGTCTAACTCTGGACTACCTGCTTGTCAATTCTGCGTCTCCTACAGAGCCATAAACAAACATATCCGTGACACGTATTATTGCTTTCTTCTTGATTGTTACGAGTGTGCATCTGTACGTATCTTGTATTATTCTTTCATCATGTGGTAGTGTTGTGATTAGAAAATATACTGATAATTAGTAGTTTATAAAACTTTTTCAGGTGAATTATATTTTACAATGAAATTTAAATTTATTTGAAATAAACCGTTTTGTTAATAGTTTCTTTTTTAACTTTCTATCAATAAATGTGCTAATTTTAAGTTAAATGCCCTGTTTTATACTTTTTTTGCTTTTAACTTTTATAATTTTAGCTATAATAAAAATTAGATTTAAAAATTTTTTACTTGTCTTGGAGTTATAGGAAAGTTAATGGATTTTAATTAGTGGTGTGGGAAGGGTTAAATCATAAATCAATTTGCTCTATATTGAATTTATTGTCATTTGAAATAATCAATTTACTTTAGTATTACAGTAAAAAACAAAAGTTTTAACTCCAAACCACATCTTTCAAAGCAATTACAAAATATATTTCAATATGAGATATTTTTACCCACAAGCTCCCAATTTCAGCAACAAGAAATATTGGTCTGGAAATTGCTCATTCTATTTTAAAATTTATACCGTTAACTCAATTCAACTAACTGTTTTATTGTCCCTTTAGAAACAATAAAAAGGTTTGGGTGCTTTTTAAACCAACCAAAAGGTGGTAACTCATAAATACAGGCATGCTTGGTACTTGAAACTTGTGAAAAGAATCAAGTCTGCTACAAAAAGGCTATAACGTTGTTATTAGAAAATCAGTTGTAGTCTGATCTCTGGCAAATTTTTGACAAACGGTGTATGGCGGTAGAAGAGGCGCCAAAAATAAAAATAACTGTGCAATGATAACAAAAGATGATATAATAATAGTACATTATTTGGACACAGCATTTATTTTTATGATTTTATAACATTGCTTGAAAAGTTCTGAAAACAGGGTGACCATTTTGAACTTTTTATTACGGCACCAGATCAAGTGTTACGTACAGTTAATGTAACATGAAAAATACTCACCCTGACGTCATCGAGCACGGTTTCTATTCTGCAAGGTTTTTTGCAGACAGGACACTGAGCCGGACTTAATATATTGATCTCTTCTACCTGTATTTCAGAAACACAAATATTACTGAAATAACCAACAAATACAAGGCATACTTTTTAAGTAAGTATACTGTACACAAAAAGATCAAGAAAACTTTTGTAACAATGTTTATTTTTTATATGAAAAGCCCACCCTGTCATCTACTTTTCAACATAATTGCCATAAATATAATATATATATATAAATAACCTTTTTTGTGTACTGTGTCGTTATAGAAGATTGCCACTTGATTTAACAGTGACTGCAAAGTACCACTATTTTTGTTGTTGCGACACTGATCTTCAAGATGTTCTTTTTTAATGAATGACGATAAGAATAAAACCAAAATTATCTTACAATAAAATGGAGGAAAATACCAGATAAACTGTACTAACCACAGGTGGATGTGGAATTAGGTTGGACAGTTTGTCGTGGCTCAGCTGGTCAGAGTGGGTACCCACTGCAGCAGGCACTGGAGGAAAAATGCTGCCAACTGCAGCCCCTGTGTCAATCCATCACTCACCAGTCGTGCACAGGCCCCTTGGACTCCTGGCCACATATGGTTCCTTATTATTACGTTATCAAATTAATCCTATACACTCAACAGGTATAAGGAAAAGCTGGAAGTGCTGAGATGAGTTTATTTGTTGTATGAGTGTTACTGTCGTTTCAATAGCAGTGATAGACAAAAAATTGGAGGTAGCCAACAAACAACAGGAAATATAAACGATTTTATATATAATATCTGACTCAAAATACTATTTTTATGTTCATGTATTGTAACATTTCTAATCAATGATTAGAGCCTGATGGGCAGTCTATTATTTGCCAATCGCTAAAATCATGCTTTTGTCATTTTTTGTGGTTGGAAAACTGTAGATAGATAATCCAATTAACAAATTATCGGAGTAATTAATAATATTTTATTAGCAGTAAAAAATTTCTATATTTATGTACGTGGATCACCTTGAGCCAGCTGTGTCCTGTTTGCTAAAGACAGCTGATTGGCAATCAAAAAAATTACTAATCGCTTAAACAGGTTTTTTGGCATTCACTGTGTACAAAAAGGCATAGATCTGTTTTTATTTCCGTGGTGTAAATATATAACCAAATTATCATCAATTGCAATTGTGATTTTGATTACAGTTTGTATTTTCTACATTTATGTTCATGTACAATTTGTAAATTGTATTAATTTTTATGGTGTTTTGTTGAAAATACCTTGCAAGATTGTATGGTGAAAATGAATTAGAAGACACAATAATTATTGATGATTACGATAATTTTCACAATACGAAAAAACAACAGCAGTGAGAACAAAATTTACTAACAAAAAAGAAATCATAGGAGGCCTATGAAAAATTGTGGAAGAGTGTAAATATATAATGTTCTTTTGAAAGATCACTTTTATTCTGCATTCAACAGCAAGAATTAACAATAAGCTAATTCATAATATTTGGTGACAATGTTGGAAATATTCTACCTAAAATGCCAATTACCAGTGGTAAGGTTGGATATTTTTGACCTGTTACATTACATGCAAATACAATTAAATGTATTAAAATTATGAAAAACTGATACCCACCAATATATTGGTAAACTAAAATAGTTTTTTATACATTTTTCAATCTTCGATACACTGTGTATAAAAATACCAATTCTTCCAAAGTCTGTAAAACTTGTTTTCAATTTCCATATAACTTCTATGAAAATAACATTTGTTCATCAAGTGAGTATTTGGAAAGAATTCGTTCATAAGCAGGTTCCATTGGTAATATTGGAAATAGCATTTCAAAATATGTCAATTAAAAGAACTAAATATGCAAATATTTGGTATAACACATTTCAGAAACCAGTGTCAGTTACATGTTTTTATTTGGAAAAAATCAGATATAATGAACATAAGTAGAATAAATTATTATATTCATTGTAAAAATCTGTTTTGTTTTCGTATTTACATCAAATAGTAGCAGAATAATATGTACTGTAGTTTATGGCAATCTGCATTTGGGTTCAAGAATTCTAACAGCTGCTGATTTGTAGATCCTGATTCTAATTGTTTTTTCTATCTGTTTCTTTCCACCATTCCTAGCCCTTACGAGTATGTACATTCGTGTTTTATGTTGTAATCATAATTAGTGTCTTTTTTTTGTAAATGACTGTGATATCCAACGACTATACACGGTCTCAAAAAAAGAATGCCGGGGACTTGAATGGCTGATAACTTATTCACAATAACTTAATGATTTAAGCATCAAATTGAAGAGAAAAGAACAAGAGAATTTTGTTTTCATACCGTAGTACGTTTATTTGTGAGCTCCATATGTTGCTCAGCAGATATCAAAGTGGTAATCGATTTCTCACCAAGAGATAAAAGTAGCATCTTCTGGTGTCACAGTTCTGATCGCTTCTGAAATTAATTGAAATATGCCAAATCAGGAATATTTATAGCATAAACAATGTTCTTCAGGGAATGGGCGCACACTTGCCTATCCATCCATTCGGAAACCTGTTGTTAAGTGCGTCATGCACTTCACGAAGGTAATGAGACGGGACGCCGTCTTGCATCAAAATGACTTGTTCACTCGGGGCTTGTTCTTCAATATCTTCAATTTGAGGTACATTAATTGTTTTCTCTGCGAAAAAGAAACGGTCTAACACTTGGTCATACAGTAATCCACACCACATGTTCACTTTTGGCGAATCGTTGCACATGTTCTGCCACAAATGTTAGGCTGTTGTAAACCCAATATCCGACAATTGTGACTATTAACAACCACTTGTGTAGCTGCTTCTTCTGAGAACAACAGCATTTTTTTTTAATAAAATAGGAATTCTTATCAATCTTATTGAGCATAAAATTGACAAAAAATTGAACGCTTAGAGCGATCAGTGATGTCTTAACTGAATTTTGTAGGCATGATGTCTGAATGTTTAATGAATATAACATCGTGAAATGTCGATTTTTGGTACGTTTTATCTGAAGACATCGGTGGACAAACCTATTTTTTGATGCAAGATTGTCGGATATCTTTGGTTTTGACATCACACTTCCTGTGTCATGAAACTGGTTAAACTAGCAACAAATTACTTTATCATCAAGCGAATTTTGACCTCGATACACAACTCGAAACCGACTAACAATCGATTCTGCAGTATACACTGTGCCTTCCGTTCTGCTGTAAACATCTATTCGCAACTGGTGCCAGGCATGTCAATCACAACGGTGAACAGCCACCGCACATGCCATGGTCAACGTTTCCTCCCATGGTACATGGAAAACAAAATTTAGTTATTTCTACTACAATTTTATGTTTTGATGTTTTAAATCATTTAAGTTATATTTAAATAGTTTTTAAGTAACGGCTGTTCAAAATCCCCAGCATTCTCTTTTGGAAACCCTGTACTATAATTTAGTATAGTTTATTGGTAACAATTAATTGTGTAATAAGTGATGAACAGATTTTTTTTATTTTAGGCCTATCTGTCTGCCATCAAAACAGTCTTGTTTATTGATTTTATTTTTTTATTAATTTATTTTACAATGTTTATAGTGCATTCCATATTTGATCTGAAAACCTTAGAAACATCCTAAATGAGTAATCCTATTTTCTTACTTATTTATAAACATTAAAATATGTAAATAAGTTATTTTGTTTTTTAGATTTCTCATGAAAATTTCCATAAATTATATTTTATAGAAAATAAAATACAACTATTATAGTATTTCTTTTTCAGTAATATATTTGTCATGTTTTGATGTAATTTCAATTTATCATAAATATTAAAGGATACCATTTCTGAGGCTAGAAAAAAACTTTTGTATTGTTAAAATTGCATTTCTTTCATGAATATTTAAAAAAATAACATAGATGACTATTACCTAACGTCAAGTATTCTTCAAAATTTGACCTTTTCATTTAAGAATACAAATGATTAAGTTTAAATGACAGACTTTTATGAATTTATTAATTTACTTTATATTGATTATTAACTAAAATTTACAGTAAAATCAGCTGTAAAATTTGATCATGCACACAAATTTTGATCAAGTATAAAAAAATTAAAACTCTATATATTAATAATTTAAACGTTATGTTTTAAAATGATAAAACTACCAGTTACACTATTTTAATACGTTTTCTGTGGTATATGAAAAATTTTGTTAGGATATCAAGTAATACTTGAAAAATCCTATAACTACAGGTGTATGAGTTTGTTGTGGTACATTTGGTGAAAAAAACATTCCTGCCCCACGTTTCCTCATTAACATTTATTTTCCCATCTGATTAACGTCAGATAAAAGATGGTCAAATAAATAAGGTTTGATGGGTGAGACTCTACAGTATCTTCAAACAAAAATTGCTACAAAATATCGGACACGTCACATTCTATGAAACACATTGAAAACAAAACCATTTGATAGTAAATAAAGCCTGAAAGAATTTTAGAAAAAATAACTTAAATTGAATATTGTTTTAAACATGCCTTGAAGTAATAACTTTATTCAATGGTTGATAAAATGTAAGTGAATATATCACTGCCACAAGAGACATATTAATGTCTCTTATTAATGTTATATATTTGTATAATGACATTTAATAGTCAAGTAGTTTTCTTACGAGAGACACTCGCGCCAGGAGTATGAGTGAGTAGCCTGCTCCATACTGTACTGCAGAGACAGGTTGGCAACACTGAGCAAGGGAGAGTGAGCAGAAACACGTCCGGTCAGGTACCACAGATACTGCACACGAGGGAAACGCACTGCCAACTGGCTACTGAGATCTTGTGGCAGACATTGGCAGCTTTTCCTACCTGTCCGACAAAATAAATTAATTTGAAAAAAATATATATATATTAGTGTTTAGGTTGAATTCGTATAAACATTTGTGAGACTTTTGGGCTACCTTTTTTTAAATTTATGGGGGTGGTTGTGATTCCCCCACTTTGTTTGCCATTTTGTTTTATCTTTTTCCCCCCTCCCAGCTAAGCACTCTGTTCACTCATTTGAGGAAAGTTTTTGACAAAATCCGGATGTGAAAATCAAAAAAGAGAATAGTTTTTAAGTTATATTTACCTTGCGGTCTTGAAATTTAACAACATATTTTTCCACCTTCCGTGAGAGATAAGGCAGGACCACCAGACAGAAGAGTGACCAATATTTGGCCTTGTCCGATAGCCTGAGATTCTCACCATGGTGCATTCTATAGAGGCCATAGAACGACTCAGAAAATGATGCACCTGTAAAGATAAGAGTTAATACATTTCTGTGACTTCTTGTTGTTTACTCATGAATTCACAGTTATATCATTGTTCACTGTAATTTAACTGTTTCCATAGGTTGCAAACAATAACTAAGTATTGACATACAAAGACTAGACAAAATGGTAAGACTCCAAAAAAGCTTAAAACAAACGGCCATCTTCGTTTTATATTTTTGTTGTTGCTAAAATGAAAGGAGCGTAGGATCAATTGAACTTTGTTTCGGCTCAACACACGACTTGCCACAAAAGTTTCTTCTCTGCAAAATTCTTTGTTGACCAGTAATCAGTTGTATCGGGCATTTGAACCAAGCCTAAGCATTACTATTTAGCAATATAGAATTAAGCTAAAAAATATGTTAATTTCTTTGGCATCTGTGTTTTGCCATTTTCTAACACTTTTACTGCAATTTAGTTCATTATTTTTAGTACTTGTGCAGCATTTTATTGGTTTCGATAACCATAATCTATTATTTAAGTACATAGTAAAACAATAAATTGTTCCTGCTGTTCTTGGTAAACAAAAGTTGATCTGAATATCCTTTATTCTCTCTCCTGATTGTTTCCTACCCACCATTAGTAATATCATGGTCAGATCCGTTAAGATGCTAAAATACATGCAACTTGAGTGCAATGCATTCAGATTCTCCAATTGGATATCCTCTTCCGTAAATCATTTCCTCCCCTTTCATAAAATATTTTCATGTTTATAAAACTTGAACACTTGGTCTCTAATTTGTCTGTTCTTGGTTTTAGATTCGGAGTGGTATAAACAAATATAAAGAAATGTAAAAGATTTATAATAAAACGTTATGATAAAATTCTTAAAGTTTTCTCATAACATTTTCAAGACGTATATGATAAACTAAAAGTTTTTGAATAGTTTGAGAATAAATACATATGTTGTTTTAGTTAAAATTTTGAAGTTTATAAGACACATTTTTAGTAAATTTTTTAAAAGTATTAAAGTTTAATTCATATAGTTTTGTTGAAAGAGACATGAGTAAAGCATTTTTGGTTTATTTAATATTTAATTTATTTCAATAACTTTTATGGAGACTACTTTTAATTTTCAAACCATATTTTATATAATTTAGTTTGGTGCATGTTGTTATTTTTTTCAAGTTATAAAACTATGTTATATACTTTTATAACACTGCATCACTTTTCTGCAGTTTTCCATCCATCACTGATGTTTACTGAAGCTTCGTTTGTAATACTAATGACCACACAACATACAACCAAAACACAAACAATGATCAACAATGAGATTATAATTGGAGCAGACTAAGCCATGTGATAGCTGTGAAGGTGTAAGCAGCAATGAAAAGGGGTTGGAGGAAGTAAGTAAGGCTGAAAAGGCGAGAAAAGCTGGCACATTTATTTCAGTCATCATGTGCGCACAGAGGGGTGGCTCCAGCCCACACTTCGGTGAAAAAAGAAACACACCCCTCAAGAAAGTATTACAATTCAAGCTCAGATCACAAGAGTGCTCCTAAAGGTTTATTTTACTTTGATACTACTAGTAACATGTTTATGATATCCTAATCTGAACCTATACTTTCCTGTAATTTTCATAGTGAGTCAAATAATGTCTGTTTTTTTTTTTCTGATAATCTAGTTTTTTTGGGTCCTTGGTAAGGAAAAGACTCTCCCCAAAAATAGTGGCCTCCGGATAACACAAAGTACCATTTTATGCTTTTTTTTTTCGACCTTATGTCTAAGGGTTTCTTGATATCCGAAGAAGAGGAAATATTCACAAAATTTAATGTTCTATTTTTGTAACATATAACACTGGCAAATTTCCAAAACCCTATTAGTCTTTTGCATTTTATTATTTTAAAAACTGATTTGGATAAATCTAAAGTAAACTACAATGGAAAAAAACTATTTCAGTAATCACTAATTATAACCATACATTAAATATGACCAAAATGAGTGATTTGACAGGTTGCTGAAAATCCTTATCACATTCATTCTCACACAAACTCACATATACATTTATTAGCCACACACACACATCAGAGTCATTTATACAAAGCCCTTGATTTAATTTTAGAAATTCCAAAAACAAACGGTTTTAGAACCATTTGCATACTTAACATATTTGTTACATGGGAAAAAGTACACAATAAGTAACCACCACCTTGAACAGTTGCCAAATTGTACTTAAAGCACTTGTATGAGATATAAGGGAACATTAATGGGTATAAAATGGTTTTATTCATAACTCTATCTTTGTTAGATGCTATTTAGTGAGAGGACTGTACATGGGATAATCAATACAAAGAGATACCCTGATGTTTTTCAAAAGAAATATAACCTTTTGTGTTTAAATAGTGCAGCTGCAAAAGTCCGTTTATGCCAAGAAAGACTTCCTCGTTCCACTCAGACAGCCATTGATATCGCTGGGAATTTGATGATTCTAGAAACTAGTGAACAGAAATAGTTAGTTTAGATTAACACTTAAGTTATATCACAAACAAATTATGAATACAACATTTCTTATTTTGAACTATTTACTTGACTATATTTTACTTCAGCTCTAGAACAGTTATCTTGAAATCACTGACAGAACTTGATTGAGAAATAAATATCTTAGTGAAGATTTTTACCCTCAATAACAGACGCAATCGAATCTTTGAAATATTGAAGTTGTACAATACTATGAACATTAAAAGGTAGGAGTCCTCCATACAATGTGTCATGTAACAGGCTACGCTAAGGTTCGATGCAAAATTTCAAGTCTATCACTCTTATTATTATTAAAAGATAGAACAACAGAGAAATTGGGTCAGCCTACTGAGTGATAGGCTTTGAAAAATCAGTACCATTGACTGTTACCTTCTTTATGTCCAGGATTGGTTAATTGAAAATGTCTGACCAGGCCTATTATTATTCGAAGAAGATTCTAGTGTTACTATATTATTTAAATGAGATTCCCTCAAGTTTTAATCCTTCCAAAACAAAAGTGTGGTAATATTTTATTATTAATTGATAAAATTTTATTTTCACCAATCCCAAACCAATATTTAACACTCTTGACTCTTGTCCTAGGTCAGAATCTGGTATTACTGATAGAATCCGACCAAAAAGTTATAATAATTGTTACTACATCAGAAGCCAATATCTAGCATCACTATATTGTTTTACTGTGAATTATGACTATGTGTTTTTAATACTTCAAAAGCTAGAAGGTAGTTAGTATTATTAATCATACTAAACTGGAAAACTTATATTTGTTTCCTACACTCTAAAAGAAAATCAGGATGGTTAATTTAAAAAAAATACAATCCTTAACTGTTACTATTTTCAAAGCCAAAATAAAGCCCAATACTGACTACACAGTACTTATCTAGATGTATAATCTCTTATTATTTTGCTTACAAGTTGTTTAAATTATAAAGCTAAACCATGAGTATTGACCAATGATGTTTAATTATATTATGAAGTTAGTATTCTATGAATGATAAACTATCTACATTTTTATCACCATGTTAATGGTTTACCTGAACAATTATTTTGAAGGATGGATAAAGCAGACCAGAAAGAGACTCTTGTGCAATCAATTCGAAAATAGATGGCCTGGCCTGAAGAGATGATGTTATGTGTGCAGCTTTTTCTGCCATTTCTAATCTCTTCTAATAATCTTTACAAACACTGCTGGGCACAAACATAACTGGCCTCACCTGAAATCAAAATATAATACTGAATGTAGAATTTTTACTTTCAAGGCCATAGAGAGCTTTGGCAGGACTGGATAAAATGACTTGAATAGACTCCTCTTTTTTCCTTGACATTTACACTTATTCCTATTTTTCATTTCTTATAGACCAAAGTTGTGTGAACAAATCTATTCCTAGTAATAAATTATATATATATATACAGGGTGTATATTATGTCTGGAAACACCCAAATATATCCTTTAATAATTTAAATATAAATTTTGAAAAACCTCTTACAATCGTGATAGAGATTGGGCATCTACTTTTTGGAACAATGTTTATTGTTATGTCACACCAACGGGGGACGTCCTGCCGAGGGTATCGTGAATATTCTTAATGGAAGCCTATACCTTGTGATACATAATTTTTTAAAGGTAATAGCTTACTGAATTGAATGCCACAAACCGCATCTCAAAGGAAATTTATTCTATCAGAAAATAGAGCATTTTTAGTATTGAAAATTTACTGATGTTTCAACAATGTAATTTAACATGGTTCCTTGCCACAAAATGTGTTACACTAATTTTTTAGCATTTTTTAAATGTTCAATTAAAAATAAATACTAAAAAATGCTCTATTTTCTGATAGAATACATTCCCTTGAGATGCGGTTTTGTGGCATTCAATTCAGTAAGCTATTACCTTTAAAATTATGTATCACAAGGTACAGGCTTCCATTAAGAATATTCACGATACCCTCGGCAGGACGTCCCCCGTTGGTGTGACATAACAAAACATTGTTCCAAAAAGTAGATGCCCAATCTCTATCACGATTGTAAGAGGTTTCAAAATTTATATTTAAATTATTAAAGGATATATTTGGGTGTTTCCAGACATAATATATACACCCTGTATATATATAATATGCATAATTCATATTTTCATGTATCAGAAGAAGCACCACAAAATCAATATTTTCTAAGAACAAAATATAAAGAAAA
Organism: Homalodisca vitripennis; assembly: GCF_021130785.1. NCBI lineage: Eukaryota > Metazoa > Arthropoda > Insecta > Hemiptera > Cicadellidae > Homalodisca > Homalodisca vitripennis. The sequence goes on along the minus strand of NW_025782552.1, from coordinate 20,246 downwards.
AATAGTAAATATTGCAAGAAAACTTGGGACAGAGTACAAAGAAAAAAAATTTATTTTACATCACTTCACAACATAGGGGGGAAATCCTGAAATTGCCACCCTTTCCCACCAATCCCCTCTGTCCATTTTAAAACTTACTTTAAATATTAAATTTAAAATAATGTTATATTATGTAACTTTTTTATCTGCAGTTAAATTATGTACATTTAAAAAATTAAAATATGTTGATGTAGCCAGGGAAAACCAAAACAGTTTTATATACTTTTCATATCAGCAGCAGTTAAATTACGTACATTTTAAAAATTAATATCTTTGTTTCCATAATTATATATTAGAACATTAATACTTAATATTTTCAAATTTTTTACGATTGCACAACCAACAGAACTAATGGTCAAATACATTCTTTCAAGTTAAGACAATTCACTAGTGGTTTTTATAAATTAAACAGACACAAACATGTTTTGTAAAGTACACTAAATTCTGCATTGAACTTTATAATAAATTACCATGTAAAAGAATGAATATTATTTATGAACTTAATACAATTTAACTTTTCAAAAATTTTGGCTGCACATATACTGACTATGTCAAATGAAATTTTTGTGCTCTTTGACGTTCAATTAATACAGTAGCCTACTTGAAATTGTTAATCTGTTTCATAACGCTTCTTAAATAATTTTTAGTTAACTTCAATTTGTTGAAGATGGAGCTTGTATTGGCTACTTGTTAACTTATTTACATTCAAACACTATTGTGATGTGTCTGATGACGATAGCCTTACTATTGAAAAGCCTCACAAAAATAAAAGTTTTAAATATTGGTTTATGTGTTTGATAAGTTAACTTCAGTTTGCTCTCCACCAAATCGCCAGAGACTGGAAGAGTAAGCGGTATATTGTGATGTACGGATAATCTTCGTCTAAGTGTTGCTCATAAATAACAATTTTAAAAGTCAATTGAGATGCAACTTTAAAAAATTAATTTTTATCCATTCTAAGGTCATGCCACCCAAGGAGAGTTTACTTCTGTCTGGTTTATACCTTCCAGCTGAACCCACACTGGGCACAGAGAATAATAATAATAATATCTTTACTGCATTTAAACAATTTCTGACATTGTATCGCAATCTACTTAACACATTTTGTAAAAAAAAACCATGTACACGTTTTCAATCAGTCATACATTTTATACATTCATACGGACACATCCATTCCAACGTCAGATCCAGCGGCTGAATTTTGATTTTTAAATTTCCCAGCGGCTCATCATGAATTCTTCAACAGAGTAAAACGCTTTAGACACCAGAAGGTGCTTGAGATGAGTTTTAAATTGATTTGTGTTGTTTGAATGTTTTACACTTTCAGGGAGGCTGTTGATTAGTCTGACACCAACTTGTTGTGGTAGGTGTTGAGACAGCGTCAGTCTGTGTGTTGCTGTGTTCTGAAGCTGTCCCTGCCTCTGGTTTCATATTGGTGAACTTCCCTGCCACGAACCAAGACACACTTGGACAAGCAGTACATGATCACCTCAGAAATATAAAGGCAGGGTAAAGTCAGCAATTCCAGCTCCCTGAAAGATTCCATGCACGACTCTCTAAAGTTTAACTTTCCAATTACTCTTACAGCTTTTTTTTGGATTTTAAAAACTCGCTCCATTTTGCTTTTGGAACAATCTCCCCAGAGTCTTATTCCATACGCTAAATGTGCATGGATAAGGCCATAATAAACGATCTTTAAGACTCTTGGGGAACAGAATATTGCTAGTTTTCGCAAGGCCAAATATGCCTGAGGAAACTTTAGCACATATGTTATCTACATGATCGTTCCAGGTCAGTCCCCTATCAAGGAGCATTCGCAAAAACGTCATGGAATTAGTGTTCTCTAAAAGGTCTTCATCCACAAAAACAGCAGGCCGCTCTGCATCTGGTGTCATCTTGAGAAGATAAAGAAACGATGTTGAATACAAATTGACAAGCCTAAGATAATGGTTTTAAAAACTCCATTTAACATACTCAATACCGATTTTTTCCACCCGGTCAAGAATAAAAGTTAAGATGGTAATTTAATAACAACTTTTTTCATATACAGCAATTCAAAAATTATATAGGCTATTCAAATTCAGTACAATTGTGCTGATCATTTACAAACATTCGATCTTAAGTTTCCAATTTATGAAGTTTAGTTGAAATTTATTATTTGCTTTATATGACCAAACACAGAAATATACAGGCTAACTTTTAATATAATTCCAGTTAGTGTAGCTCTACTATTTAGTCCATCTTTAAAGTTCAAACTCAGGTATCTATATGTTACTATACTGATCCTCAAGTAAAGCGATTCACACGCAGACTGACAAAACTACACGTAAACAGACGCAACGACTCAACTTTCTATAGTTTTGACACCCCTATAATTATGCTGCCCAGGGCAAACCATCCCCCCGCCCCCCTCTAGCTGTAGCTCTGCGAAGATGAGTTTGTAATATTTTATTTGTCGGTCACCATCAGTGCAGGGGAGCACTGAAGGTACATTAGCCTGATGGTAGTAATGCCTGATGGCTGGAGGCATTACTGTCAGTTTCATTCAAATACTAGGCTAGTTTCATTTTACATGGTTTTTTAAAGTTGTTCAGGCTTTCTGAAACATTGTTTTCTGTTGTTTTTTTTTATTTTAAAGCATGGCTGCAGTATATTAAGCGGCCACCACTACAATTAAATCATCAATATCAATCAATCATTGATATTTATGAGTATCGATCCTCAGTATTAATGACTATCTAAAAATACTAAAAACAAAATTAAATAATAGTTTATTTCAAACGACAATATAGTTCTGTTGGTTTTACAATTAATTAATAATTAATATATTAATGATAAATAAAAACAATATCTAATGTCAAACTGAGTTACGTTATAGGCTTTTAAACTTGTATTATAATGAAGCTATATGTAAAAGAAATATTTAAGATTGGTACTCTGATCACATAAAAAATAGCTTTTCTTGATTTAAAAATAACACATGATTAAACAACAAACTTTTATACTCTCATTCTGAAAAACAATGACCAATTAAAAAGGAATCAATTAATTTCCTAACATTTTTACTTCTCACATAATCCGCAATGAAACACGTAAATAACTTTTAAAACCAATTAACTGTATTAGAGTTAATGCACCCCGATTCAGTAATATACACCATTGTAATTGAAGAAGCAGTGAAGGGTATGTATGAAATTATTGATGGTGATTTAACTCAAAAGTTCTGACCACAGAAAACTCAGATAAGCTATTAAAAGCAGATAAAACTGAAAATCATAGATAACAGCACAGTAGGCTACAAAAATACAACCAAAAATTTAGATTTAAATTCTTAAATAAACAAACAAAGTTATTAGTGATTTCCACTCTCTAAAACCATATATATTTTATTTCTGGATGATGAGCAGAATAAGTTAATAATGTTGAAATGTTTATTGGCTATTCCGGCTGTTTACCTCACTGACACTTTATTTACAGTATGTTGAACAGCATAGTAAGTTACTTACAATTACTTTTCAGGGTCCGACATATTTAAAAGAATGCTTGAATTGATCACCATCAAGGTTTATCTTAGAGACATTTTAAAGATTGTTCAATGTTTATTAATAATACATTTTGAGACAAAAAAATCACATGTTCATCACAATTGTTCTTACCAATGTCACTAGTCTACTGAGTACGTAATTGATCTTACTCTTTTCATTTAAATTAATTTTTAACAATCGTATTATTCTGATACATAAAAATAGCTGGCAATGATTAATTATGAATATCTATAGGTCAAATGTATTTATATTTGACAGTTTACATACTTCTAAAATTGATAGTTAATTCCATTGGGTTGGTGACCACTTACTGCACTTCAGCCTAAAGTATTTTCTTTTTGAAAAACAACAAATAATATGGAGAGGATTAAACAAAACTTAATATTTACAAAAATTCTGGAGGAAAATATTAAAAATACTGACAAGCATACTTAAAAGTAGGTATCAATAATTTTGATAATTACTTACCTATATACAAACTATATTGTATTTAATACACTAAGAATGATATAAATCATGTTTCGCAATTTTTTCTTTTACTTTAAAACTTATAAGATAGGTTAGCAATAAACAATTACAGTGCGATAACACCAAGCAGATCAGCTGTTCTATTCTCAGTTTGATTACTTGCATTTTTTAGGTGTGTTTATATATTTTTTTTTAATTCTTTTTTAAGCCTCAGCTTTAAGCTATGCTGGCTTCGATGTACACTGATATTTTATTACATAGTCCGGTAAAATAAGGATGCAACCTCGGAATGAAAAGATAATAAGCTAAAAATTTGCATACGTCTTTATTTTGATGGTATAAAACTTACCTCAAAAGTCTCATATAATCACGTGTACGCGTCTTTAGATATTTAAGGTCAAATTTCACGAAAATCAGTTTTTTGAAAATATCTCGTTTCCCTTACGCTAAATGACTTTGAAGGTGGTTAGAGACATTGTAGAACGGAAAATTCTCTTCAACTTTTGTCTGAAGTAATTTTATGTACGTTCAACCCTTTATGAGATACAGCGCAAAGAGTAGGGGACCGCTTACATGTATATACGATAATGCGAGGTCAGCCAGTAGAATACAATAAATATAATGAGTTATACAGGGTGATTCAAAACTAAACGGCAATCTCTCGAGAGCTTATTCTATAGCTAAAAACAAGTAAAAAAGTTCATATAACCATATGCCCGGAAACGCTTCGTTAGCGAGTTACGCCTAGCGAAAGATTTCGCCGCCGGATTTCAGAACCCTTGGTGAAGTCAGGCCGTATAAAAATGGTAAAGGTTAGTTACAAAGATACAAATACGATTGTTTTTTATGTTTTTATATCTGGACAAATTTATTATTAATTCGTCCCAGAGCTGTAAATGCAATACTTTCAGAGATATCTTACGTAAAACACAAGAATTGGTGCAAAGAAATATAACACATTTTTGTGTTTAACGTAAGATTACTTCCATTAAATGTGAAATAAAGGTAAATTTTTTCTTTAACAGATTTGTAGAACATTTAATTCTGAAAAGATTCATGTGAATTACTTAGGAAAAAAATTAATAAATAGGTATTGAAATTTAGCTTTATTTAAAATAAAACAGACGCACAAAAATGCATATTCTTATCTGCATAAAATATTAACTAATGTTTAGGTTGTGTGAGTAAACAGCTGATCATTTATTCAACATTTTTTTATCGTCATATTTTCTTTGCAAAGGTTGGCTATATCAGCTGATCAACACTTAAGTTCATGAAGTAATATTTGAATAACCTTTATGGAGGTTTTTGTATTGTGGCGTGTGAAGATTGTATTTTGTGAGATCCTGTGATTATTTGGAAATATTTTATACAAGTGTATAAAATATTTTATTAAATATTTATTTTTAAAATATTTTATTAAATATGTTTATAAAAGTGTATGTAAATTATCTTAGTAAATAATGGCAGATAATGTAAATGGTATGTATTCGTTTGAAGAGTATACGGACATGATTACTGATTTACGGCAAAGTTAACAAGAAATGGTTTAGCTGCAGTTCAGGAATATCGTGATACTTTTCCACATCGAAGAACACCTGATCGCAAAACATTTGAAGATGTGGAGAGTACGACTTAGAGAAACTGGTAGCTTTAAACCGAAGCGAATAGATACTGGTCGTCAACGTAGCGCAAGGAACTATAATAATGAACAAGCAATAATAAATGCTGTAGAATTATCACCAACCACAAGCACCAGACGATTATCACGTCAGTTTAAATATTTGCCAGTCAAGCGTATGGCGGACACTTCATGAAGCACAGTTGTCCCATTCCATATAACACGTGTTCAGGACTTATTACCGCAAGATCTTAATAAACGGAAGATGTTTCTGCCGCTGGTTAAGAAGAAAATTGTTTTACGACATCAGTATTTTCTTCGGCGTATTCTCGTTACTGATGAATCCTGTTTTACTAGAAATGGAATTGTAAATTTTCGTAATATACCCATACTTGGGCGTACGACAACCCACATGAAACTGCGACGAGGCATTTTCAACATACATTTTCGGTCAATGTATGGCTTGGTGTTCTGGGTGTGATAATTTGATTGGTCCATTTTTTCCTCCCTAATCGACTTAATGGAGTAGCGTACTTAATTTTTTTAAGAACAAACCTGCCCACCCTCTTGGAAGATATTCCTGTTCAAAACAGAATAAATGCATGGTTTATGCACGACGGAGCACCTCCACATTTTTTCTAATGATGTGAAAACACTATTTAAATGATACATACGGTAGACAATGGATTGGTCGAAATGGACCAGTAAAATGGCCACCACGTTCTCCTGACCTCACGCCAGCAGACTTTTTTCTTATGGGGGTTGGATGAAGTCAATTGTTTATTCAAAACGGATTAACACCATAGAGGAGTTACGTAAATCGCATTACAGAGGCGGCAGAAACTATCAAGAATGCTCCAAACGTTATGAAACGCGCTAGAAAAGAGTGGATTCGTCGTGCTGAAAACGTGCATTGCTAACAAACGGAGGGACACTTTGAGCAACTATTATAGGTGATTATTACAGTTTTTATAAAGGTAAATACATTTTATGTTAATGTTCAGTCTAGAATAAATGATCAGCTGTTACTCACACAACCTAAACATTAGTTAATATTTTATGTAGATAAGAAATATGCATTTTTGTGCGTCTGTTTTATTTTTAAATAAAGCTAAATTTCAATACCTATTATTAATTTTTTTCCTAAGTAATTCACATGAATCTTTTCAGAATTAAATGTTCTACAAATCTGTTAAAGAAAAAAATTACCTTTATTTCACATTTATGGAAGTAATCTAACGTTAAACACAAAAATGTGTTATTTCTTTGCACCAATTCTTGTGTTTTACGTAAGATATCTCTGAAAGTATTGCATTTACAGCTCTTGGACGAATTTTTAATAAATTTGTCAGATATAAAAACATAAAAAACAATCGTATTTGTATCTTCGTAACTATCTTTACCATTTTTATACGGCCTGACTTCACCAAGGGTTCTGAAATCCGGGCGAAATCTTTCGCTAGGCGTAACTCGCTAACGAAGCGTTTCCGGGCATATGGTTATATGAACTTTTTTACTTGTTTTTTAGCTGTAGAATAAGCTCTCGAGAGATTGCCGTTTTAGTTTTGAATCACCCTGTATAGTTAATTATTCACTTACTATTATTATTACTTAATACTATTATTATTGTTAGCATTATTATCATTATTATTAAATATTTATTATTTAATATACCATACTTATAGATATTAATTATAAATTATATATTCTCTAAATAATACTTATTTTATTTTTACCAAACATACAATATTAAAAGAAATATTTCAAATGAAGTTTAATTATATATTATTATTTATTGATCCAATAATCAATTTATTAAAATTACAAATATAAAATATTTGTTTTCATTATTAATGGTTAATATTTTTGTTTTAATTTTCTTCTTGTTCATCGTCTTCTTCTTCTTCCTCTGGCTGTTCAATATCGGATTCATTATCATCATTCTCGTTTACTAAATTATCAGAATAGAAAGATTCAAGAATATCAGGTGCATATTCACTTTCTTCATTGAAACCATCTGAAGTTGATGAAGCGTTGAGGCATGATTGTCCATTACACTCCCCACAAATTAAAGTGCATCCTGATTTCCTGCATCCGCAATTAGAACCACAACCTTTCTTGCAATTGGAAAATATTGTATTCAGCAGATCTTCTGGTGCTGGTGGTAATAATGTTGTTATTGGTTCCAGGAGTTCATTTTGCAGTACCCAGCCGAATTCCTGGGGTTCTCAATCATTTCCCAAATTTGGGTCTGATAATAGACACGAAGGATATATGCTGACGAGCTGCTGTACTTGAAGGAAGAAGACTTGATAACTGCACTGGTTTGTTGAGTCTTGTTGATTTGATGAACTGGGTGTATCGAAAAGAGTCTATATCGTCTTCTGATTTCGGAGCATTATACGTTGCTAAGAAAATACGTACTCCATTTCCAAATAATTCTTGTACAGAGCAGTTTTTTTGTTTAAATAGTTCAGCTGATTGATTTAAATCGTGATGATTTTCGAACTTTTTAATAAACGATATTTTACCTTTTCTATAAAGCGCAGAAGTCATATCACATCCACTAAATGCGTGTAAAAATAATATGTGTTTCTTAGAATTAGGGTATTTATCAAAACTTTTCGATGAATACAGTTTTGTCTCCACATTACCCTTACCCATTTTTTTGAAAAAAATTTCTTGTTGATGAGATTGAGCACGTCCTATCAAGATAACTAGCAAATAAATATCTTCGCCTACAATGACAGAAGTTTTTTTTTAAAGTTCAGACTCTGCAATAGCTGTTTCTACAATGAGAACATCAGCATCATCTCTGGCTTGATTTGTAGTAATATTAACAGTTTTTAATTTGTTGATAAGCATGTCTATAAATATTTTTTTATTAGATGAATTCGATAAAAACTTTTCTTGGCTGATTGGCACCTCCATTGTTTCATCAAAGCGGAGTTCGTAAGATTTTGAAACAACAGCAGTTCTTCTTAATTGTTCCATTGCTTTAATGTTCTTAGTGTAGTCTGAGTAACCATCAAATACAACAACGATACTTGACCCATAATGTGTTTGTAAATATTTGACGTATTTATTCAAAATATCAGAGATAGTATCATCTTTATTCCATACAACGCGATGCAAGAGAAAACCACCATCGATGATATATGTTGTAGTGGTTTCGTCTCGGTATATTAAATAATAAATATTTAATAATAATGATAATAATGCTAACAATAGTAATAGTATTAAGTAATAATAATAATAGTAAGTGAATAATTAACAATATAACTCATTTATTTATTGTATTCTACTGGCTGACCTCGCATTATCTATAATATAAAAATGAAACTGTTCGTGTGTGTAACAGCATCACTCACAAACGGCTGGACGGATTCGCCTAATTTTTTTTTTTAATTTGTTCGTCTTGATCTGTAGGAGGTTATAGGATACTTTTTATATCCCTTTCCCGATTCAGGATTCCGCCCCACTGGTTACAGAAATACCCGTAAGAAATGCATTGCAGCAAACATATGTTATTAAGTGAAAGAGTCTTTTCAAATTTTTAATCAGCTGTTCTTTGTAAACATATATAATGCGACAAAAAAATATATTTATATATAATTTAATTACTATTTTAAATTTCTTTACACTTATAGTAATATATAAAAATGAATGTTTGTGTGTTTGTCCTTTATATACTCAGAAACTATTGGACCGATCACTATGAAAATTTGTATTTTTCTATGTAGAAGGTTTATATGCAATGCCCCATTGATGTAACTCACCACCAGGCTGTACTGCAAGATATAACAGTTATCAAAGCGCCTGCACATTATGAACTGCAATTACGACACAGTTACGTTTATTAAATAGCCAAACACTATTTGAAGGCAAAGAAATATACGGGCAAAGCTTAAGAGACGCGTGCGAAGCCGCGGGAAACAGCTAGTCTAGTCGTATATACATGTAAGCGGTCCCCTACTCTTTGCGCTGTATCTCAAAAAGGGTTGAACGTACACAAAATTACTTCAGACAAAAGTTGAAGAGAATTTTCCGTTCTACAATTTCTCTAACCACCTTCAAAGTCATTTAGCGTAAGGGAAACGAGATATTTGCAAAAAACTGATTTTCGTGAGATTTGACCTTAAATATCTAAAGACGCGTACACGTGATTATATGAGACTTTTGAGGTAAGTTTTATACCATCAAAATAAAGACGTAAGCAAATTTTTAGCTTATTATCTTTCATTCCGAGGTTGCATCCTTATTTTGCCTTATTTTACTGAGTTAACACTGGTATTTTTGATTTACAAAGTACACTATCAATCGTGTCTAAGTATTTATTTACAAAGTACACTATCAATCGTGTCTATGCCTGATTGGACCTCCCCGGGATTTGAACCCGTGATCTCTCGGTTAGAGAGCCGAGACTATTATAACCATTAGTCTATGGAGGAGGACACAGTGTGATTATAGTTTAGACATATCACACTAGTTTTTTTAAACAATATTTTATTTACGATCTGTTACAACATTAAGTAAATACTGTTATTGGTAAAATTATCATATGACATTACAAAAAGTTAATAATCTTGAAGCATAATAGCATCAATGATTAAAATTATCATGCCGATCAGGAAAGTCCAGTATAGCATGTTGCGACTTGCAGCTTTGAAGACTAGTCGTAGTACCACCGTGAAGTTGGTGTACACCTGTGTACAAATTTTCATTGCAGGCACTTGTTTTGTTTAATTTTAAGAGCGATTTTTAATCGAGAACGCTCGTATAACGATACATTTTCTACGGTCGAGCTTTTTACGTTTGGGATTTTTATTTATTATACATTTAAGGTGAAACCTGTGTAGAACATATTAAATACAAAAAAAAAAACTGTGTAGATTTTGTGAAAGATCGATTTTTAATCATTAGTTTTTATATACATTTTATCTCAGTTTTTGGATTTTTATCAGCGCCTTCAGATTGAGAACTGCAGCATTAATGCACAGAATACAGATGGACGATAACTTCACGGTCTGGACGATAAAGTGACGCTAGCTTCACGGTGGCGTTAGAAATCAGAAATTCTTTATCGTTAGACAGTATAACACTGCAAAATTGCGTCAACAATAATATGTAATAGTTAATTTAAGTTATTTTCAGTATAGCCTAATTAAATTAAATATAAAAACGTCAGATCAATTAATATGGCATTAAAGTGTTTGTCAATGGTAAAATAAATTAAACTAAAGCTTACATAGGTGGCTAGTCTTAACATAAAGCTCAATATAAGCTAGTCTGACCAGAGCACTCGACAAAGTCTCTGACACTGTAATAAGCCCGCTGTACCAAATGCCGCTTGACCTCCCTCTCAAAAAGGACTTGTTTTTGTTTTCGTAGTCTGTGAGTGCATTATATAGTTTAATGCCGCCGATTAATAAATGTCTTTAAAAAAAAACTTGTTCTATGGGCATGAATGGTAATTAATATTGGAGTGACGAAGGTTGTGACGATGTTGGGGATTGTGAGATTTGAAAAGGTGGAGGTTTTTTGTGAACAAATGTCACGCAGTTCAAGTTAAAAGCTTATTTTGGACTAATTCTGGTAGGTACGCTGCCGTTGTTGTAACTTTCTTTCTTTAAAGTTATTAATTATTAGAATTTAAATTTAAAATACAAAACCATCTTCGCTTGAATTAAACAACAACGAAATTATACTATAATATTTATAACAGCATACTGTGTATCTTACAGTGAAAGTTATAACAAAGAAAGAAATTCTTATGATATTTTATACCTTCTTACTTGCAGATAAAACTGTAATTCGTTTATAATCGATGTACACATTAGTACGGCCTTCGTCGACCAAACGAGTAGTCTTCATTGATTCTTTGGAAACTGCATTTCAGTCATTCTTACCTGAGCGTTAAATTCAGCCCATAAACGATTTTGATAGGTGGTCAAGATATGGTTCAGACAGTACGTATCCGTTATCGATTCTTTTGGTATCTTCATTCAGCGGTACCGATTATTCAACGTATTTATTCAAAAGTACAAATAGATTTTTCAAACCCTCTATAAACAGGATTAATTGTTATGGTCGTGAATGTTTTATGCTATTTAAGACGTATTTAATATTGCAATACAAATTCCTGCTTCCATAAGTACGTTTTAATAGGCTCACTAGATATTCTTTAATAAATCTTGGTAATAAAAATTAAATTCCACTTCATTAAAAAATTTGATTTTGATTTTATTTTTTTGTTACGTTAACACAGTTTAATATTACAAAACAATAAAAAAAGGCTCTCATACGAATAAAATAATGTATAAAATATCTAATTATATTTTACGCAATGTGATATATAAATTTAACACATGGATATGCATAGAACCCCGAATTCTTGTAACTACAAAAAAGTATTAAATTTAACTAAAATTTATATAATGATAATTTTGAACATAAAGAGTTTTTAACGTTATACTTTACTCGTATATGGATATATAAATCACTCTGAATGATATGTGTAATAATTATGTTATAAGTTATATGTACTTCACAATTAACTACATTAAGTTAATTCATTTTAGTTTTCAAGTTAAATTTATTAAGCAATTGATAAGTACAGTGCAGAACTATTGGTAAAATACGATTATCAAATTTACTGAACACAACTTTCCCTAGTTACTCATCATTAGAATATTGCATTATGGCATTACTCTCGAGTTTAAAGTAGTTCGATTACGCACTCAACACATATAATTACAGAATTTGTTGATAGCGAATTTCACTTGATTACACTATTTGATGTTTGTCAAATCATCCTATTATTTAAAATAGTTGTAGTTTAACGGTTGGCCACCAGGGGAAACAATAATACTAGTTCTGCTGCTGTCCACCAGGTTACATGCTTAGTTAGTTTGTACTTACTCTGGTAGGGGCGTCGTTGTTGTAGTTCCTTTCACTGAAGTTATTAATTATTAGAATTGGAATTAAAAATACAAAATCGCCTTCACTTGAATTAAACAACAACGAAATTAAAATATATTATATATAACAACATACAGTGTATATTACAGTAAAAGTTATGAAAACGAAAAAATTCTTATGTAATTGTATACCTTCTCACTTGCAGATAAAATTTTAATTAGTTTATAATTGATGGACACGTTCACACTTCCACGGTTGTGGATGGGTAGGTAGAAAAATATATTTGAAAGCTGCATTTCAGCCAGTCTTATGGGAGTGATGATTTGCAGCTATAAACTATAGTGATCAAGTTGTTCGTTGTTCAAAGACGGATCAAACTTTAAGTATAGATACTTGTGGTATATTTATTCAGCTAAAAAAGCTCTGTCACGAACTGTACTATGTAAAAATAGCTAATTATATTTTACACAATGTATTATTTAAATTTAACACATGAATACGCATAAAACCTGTGAGTTTTTTTAACTACACAAAAGTATTGAACTGAACTAAAATTTAAATAACAATAATTTTCAACAAAAAGAGTTTTTAAAAACATTAAACGTTATATGGATGTATAAATTACGTTGAATTACTGCAATTATAAACCATTATTTCAGTACTTAGTATCAGTGAGGGCACCTGATTAGTATGTGAGGACTAGTGAAATAATAAGTACGAGAAAATATCTGTATCTTGTAACCATGTAGATTAGTGGACACAAAGTATCTGTCATCAGTATTATTGTAACGCAGTATCAGTTACTAGTACTGAAGAAAAGTAGCCGTTACAAAGTATTGATTACTGAAAAAAATCGCCTCCTCTCTAAATGGATTGCAGCTCATCTATGTTATTTTAAAGATTTAATCTTTTTATAAGTGTCAAATTCGTAGATGAATTTATTCATAGACATATGTTTACCTTGCAATATAGTATTAAGCATTAGTGATTAATTTATAATCGCCTGTGACAAGTATATTCTTTATATTATCTTAATTTAAAACCAAACAAACTGGTTTCTACATTGTGCTGTACTTAATGATTCAATGTATATAATTTTAGTAAAATTTTATCCACCGATAATTAAAACAACAGACATAATTCTAATGTTATTTAGTACAGTTTCAGAGATCTTTCTTTAATAATTTTCTTGTTATACTTGATGCCAAAATGGAGGTTTTTTTAAAGTAAAACTAACACATAAAAAATATTAATGAACACATAAAATTTTAAAGTTTATTTAAATGCATTTAGAGCCAATCTCATAGCTTGGTTTTGTATAAATTCTGATTTGTTTAGCCCAGTATGATAGACATGACCAAACCAAGAAACTACAATATAATCTAGCTTTGCTAGTATCAAGCCCTTGTATATTTTTAGTTACCAAGTCGGTATGAGTTCTTTGTCTGTCACAGGATAATATTTTAAGTATCAGATGAACACTTCTATCAGTAAGTAAGCCTACGTAAGCAATTTGATAATGTCTGTAGTTAACAGCATCACATTTATTTAAAACAATTTTTATGGTAGTCTTTTAAAGGTTACAGCTTGTGAACATTTATCATTAGTACAGAATTGTAATGTATAGTAAACTTACTAAAGGTCAAGACATGGAATAGGGGACCAGCAAGGCACTATCGTTCTTCTTACCTGTAAGACCCAACTAGTTGGACTTTTTAGTTGTTACCAGAAGAGATAAATAAAAAAAAAAAAATTATGGTTGCCTGTAAAGTCGGTTTTTAACGGGCGAAGATTTTACGTGACAACGTCTTTTTCTCGGTAGAATATTTATTGATATGAATATTATTAAATTGCACAATAGGAACAAGGAATTGAATGAAAATAAGAATTGCACAAATTTTAAACTATAGAAATATATTTTGTTTACTAAAACATTGTACATAATTTGAAATTAATTAAAATTTGTTATTGTAAATGGTAAAGTTGAATAAAACATTTACTAAAATTGGAATTTGAAATTCTTGCTAAACACAGTTAAATTCTAACTCCGCGCGTGGTGATTGGTCGGTTTAGTTCGTTTGTTTGGTCGCACTGTTATGACAGGTTAGAGGTTATAATTTGTTATTTTAAATGTTTGACTAGCAATACGCGCTGTTTCTTCTCAATCGACTGAATTACGATTGATTGCAGAGTGATTTAAACTAATATAATTTACTTAAACACTATCAACATTTGTCAATAGTATGACATAACCTATAAACTCAGTTTCTCAAACTTTTGTGTCAATCTAACAATTAATCAATCAATCATAGTTTACGATAATGAAATATCAGTGTACAATTATTTACCTTTATTGTTGTAGTTGTTGTAAATGACGAATCTAAGCACTCCACATTTTCACGAATAAACATAGTTATCTGCTTTATCCCGTGCGGCGGACCCACAGTTATCTGCTTTATCCCGTGCGGATCCCGTGCGGCGGACCCACTGGACGGGCATCGTAACGTTACCGGGCGTTACACTTTTTCATGAGTGACTCCGAGCCGCAACCTAATTTAAGACGTTGTCACGTCAAAATTTGGCAACTGACTTGAATAAAATTATTACATTTGATTGATCAAATACGTGTGGTTTTATGATATACCAAGCCCAAAAAGAGAGAGCCAAAAAAAATGTTCTGAATAAATGGACATTTCGTAAAAAGTCACTTCTAGATAAATTGTGTTTTCTAGTCGAATCACCTTTCTAATTAATTGGATTATTATGTTACACTCATAAACTTTGGTAGGGTAGTGTGTATTTGCGATCTAGTCATGAAAGCGCTCGGATATCTACTTTACCGAGAAAATCAGGACTACCAATAAGACCATTTGGCAATTTATGAAAAATAATTAAGAAGATTGTACTCAACATTGGAATGATAAATAATATTAATAGTTACTATATTATTACATTTTTTATTTTCAATACTACGGCAACAGTATCTTCTATCGTTTTCCTCGCCATTTTGCCCACTCGTTTTATACATACAGTTTTTTATAAATATTTATGCTGTCTTTTTATGTTGTTCATCAATAATGGTTCAATGATTAATATCCGTTGCATAAAATAATTAGGTACTGTAATACATATAATATCTTACCATAGTTACAAATCAGACAATTAATTGTTATAGATTTCAGTTAAAAACTGTTTAGATCGGTAATTTGAAACGGTCAGTTTCAGTCTTCTAATTTAAGACATAATTTAATATAACATGTTTTATATCACATTTCTCAAAATAACAATTTACATAGCATGTAAGTTACAGATGTAGTTTAAACGTGTAAATTGTGTCATGGCACCAGTGATGAAGCACAATTTCTGAACACAGCTGACTTTGGCACTTTTAAGTAAACTGTCAGCTTTTCTGCTAGAAGAATTGAATCATAGAATGTAAAAGTCTAGAGCCACTCATTAACAGATTGTCTGTTTATGGCTTAAGTAGTGTTTCCTTACAAAATCGTTCATGGGTCATGGCCATCGGGTAGTCAGTCATTAGGGCCATGATAATTAAATTAATAGGAGTGATTTAATTTGAATTCTTTTTTCTTATGATTTTGAAATTTTGTTGTGATGTCTATTAATAGGTGTTTGGTGTGAAAGTAGCCCTAAACGTTTTTTTCGCAGTTTTCTAAGAAATGAACTTCTTTACTTTTAATCTATTTAAAAGTTATATATTTCAAAGTTTTGTTAAACATCAGCAATATCGATAAATGGATACACTGAGGTAAAACTATAATAACTAGGTTAAATGTTAATTTGATCTGTCCCCATTGGAGATTGTAAAATTTGCATTCCATATGCATATATTGAAATTTATAGTTATCAGTAGTGGACATTGATTATGTTTTTAGGGGTTTTTGTAAGCATCCAAAATCATCCATACATTTATTAATAGGATATGGCTATTAAAATATTACTTGTCCAAGCTAATTTTGTATGCTCTCAGCTACTTTACTTTAGATGTAATGTAGCAGTATGATAAGCAGCCACACAACAACATAATTAAGTACCAAAATATTGACTAGAAATACCTACATTCAAATTATAGTTTATTTAGAATTAATTGTTGCCAGCTTTTCAGTATATTAAATAATAATATTGGGGGAGACTTTTAATAAAATGGCCTACACTCATTTGATTGTTATTTTCCCACTATTCGATATATTATCCCAATTTGATATTATGTATTAATCATATAAAACAAGAATTATAATACATTAAGAACAAAAATAATATATTACAATTTTTAATAATATAAATTTATCAATAACATTACAAAATAATAAATCCAACTATGACCCATACCTTCCACATTAGAAATACGTTACAATAGATTGTGTGGATAGCAGTGAGCAACCGCTTTTGTGAAGGCAGTAGCCAAACCCACATGTATATCAAGAAATTTTATCACACCATTTTCCTCATATTCGTCATTTTAAAATTCTCAACAAATAGTTACTTCTTGCTGTTTATTTGTTTAATATGTACAAATGACTGTAACTAATAAGTAGGAATCATATGTACCCACATATGATCAAATACAAATCAGTATTTGTTTTTTTTTATCGTCTGTATAAATCAATTGTAATGTTGAATTATCATTAGAAAAAAAACAAACGAATAAAGAGTGTAGGCCGCTTATTAAAGTCTACCCCAATAATGTTTAAAATTAAAGGTACAATTTAATAAGTAGCCAACACATAATTAATCGGCTGTTTTCATGGAATGGTTGGATTGTTTTTAATCCTAAA
Organism: Homalodisca vitripennis; assembly: GCF_021130785.1. Taxonomy (NCBI): domain Eukaryota; kingdom Metazoa; phylum Arthropoda; class Insecta; order Hemiptera; family Cicadellidae; genus Homalodisca; species Homalodisca vitripennis. The sequence goes on along the minus strand of NW_025782552.1, from coordinate 2,856 downwards.
CAATTTTGTTTTTTTACATTTTATAAATATACATAGCCCAGATAGTTTTTTTATTCATCATTACATTAGCCTCTTATTTTTTTTAAAGATATAAAACAGCTGAACTACACTGTAACGTGATATTGATTCCAATAGTTATATCGAGGATTCCTTACTCATTAATATCGATGATTAGATTGTCCGTAGTGGCCACAATATTATACTGCTACCTAACTAATATTTTTTTGGAAAATGAAAAATGGTGGATGAAATATGAGGAAATTATGTAAGATATTACTAGATATAGCCTACATGAGGGTTTGGCTCTTGGTTTACCCATGGGGAAAATCCTTTCCTCCATTCCAACAAAAGGGATTTCTCAACTGCTATCTGAACTTTATTGTAACATTTTTCTGATATTTTAGGTGTAGGCCATAGTTAATTTTTATTATTTTGTAATGTTATTGTTGTGTTTTGTTATGTTATGTATTGTTACAATTTTAAACAACATAAAATAGGTACTTTCTAATTAAACGGAGGCCACCGATAATAAACGGGATTTAGCATCTTTGTAGGTGTGTGCAGTTACACGATAAATACTGTGAAACATATTTGTTTACCATATGTACACAATTATCACGTTATAGGAATTGTTTATCTGCTCGGAACAGTCAAATCAGTGAAAGTATATCAAGTCGAAGGTCAATTTACTACCAGGCAACAGTAGTGCTCTTATCAGATTCATGTCTCTGGTAGTTCATTGTTATCGTTTGTTTTTCTTACTGAGTACACTTGTTTCTAGAGATTTTGTAGATAGTACAGATGAGTTATTTTGGTTTGGGATTTTGCCAAAGAGCGAGGAAGAAGCTGTATTGTTTTTACACAGTAAAGAAATTTTTGCCGTCACTGAAACAATGTGTGAATATTCATAACATGAAATTGTATTTTACTGCTAATAATCCATTTTGGCAATGTAACACAAGACCGTGCCAAAAAACTCGTACCTCGTTCGATACATGGTTTTCTTACAGTAGACTGCCATTTGTCGTAATGGTCCGATTTCCTATATTGTTGTTGTGAGCAACAGCGCATTCGTTACACTTTTCACTGACCTCGTCGAGTTTTTGAATACTCAAATATAAATGTGTATTTATAATTTTACTTAATGAAGGTATAGTTTTTGTGTTCATAATAGAATTTTACTAATATACCTTCTTTTTTAGTCGTTAAACAGAGTGGCCTCCGTTTATTCAGAAAGTACCTATTTGATGTTGTTTAAAATTGTAACGTATTAACGTTGGGTGTTCGATAAACAACAATTCAATTACAAGATATTTACAAGGATGCTTATTAAAGTCTACCCAAAATGTATTTAAAATAAAGTAAAACCATTTATGTGGAATTTGAGTAGTAACCGCAAGTATAATAATTATACTTTTATTGTATAATAATTACAATTATTGTAATGAACACATATTACTTGTGAAACAAGCTGGTAGAAATTGTTTATCCTTCAAAATAGAAAGTAGTTTTACAGTGATTTGTTTGTTACATTTAATAAATACACATCTAAATATTTTTTAAACTAATTCTCAAATTATTATTGTCTAGGTATGAAACACAAATCATCTGTGCTATAAGCTAAAAAATTATCTGTAACATACTAGGTAGTTTGGATAGTCAGAAAACTTGATTTGATTCTCGTAGTAGCACTTACTGAAAATTTGTGTATAACAGCATATATATATATATATATATAAATATATATATATATATATATATATATGTAAAGTGGCTTGTGGAGACCCAAAAATAGTAAGTTTGTTGACCAACTTGGTACACCATTTCGTTTCGTTATGGCAGCCACTCAAACTTAAAAAAAATCATTCTCAATCAATTTATAAACCTATAGAAAAAAATAAAGTTTACTAAGAATGCTTATCAAATCTCTTAAACCTTTTATTAATAAACAATTTTTCGTATCTCATATGGTTTTTTTCGGATATTGAGTACATGTAAATTAAATTAGAGTAAATTAATAATATTTTATCTAACACAAAATTTACCTACGTCTTCCAACTGAGCCAAAATGATTATTTTTAGCCTAAACATTATCATGTTCAAGTACACATCGAATACAGGTTGTGTCATTTTAGCTGTAAATCATTGTATGCTATAGAATAATAAAAAAGTGACACACACATGCTGATTTAGACAGTGTTAGTTATTGCCCACACAGATGATAATGACGAACACGTCATGAAATAACTTTGCTAAACAACACCATAACATTGGCATTTCACATAGGTAAACATGTTGATTTGTTTTATTGTGTCTCAATAATGCATTGATTGAGGAGAACCAAGTTAAAATGTTCGATACTTTATTGTCCTTGACACTTTTCTTCTAAGAACTGGTTAACCATAGATAATAACATGTATGTACAGTGCAAGGTCAAAACACACATAATACAAACACACACAAAACTTTCAACTATTACCTTCTTTTTGTTCTTATACCATTAGCTTACAGAAATTGTCATATATCATCAAAAGTTGTCAGGTTTCAATTACTGAAGGTGAAGAAATTTTGAATATTCATCACCTCTGGAATAATTACTATGAAGTGTAGTAACTTGTGAGCTCATTCCCAGGGATCATCAAACTTAATTACACTTCCTTTGTTAACCAATTATAAAGTAATTATTTTATAATTAAGAAGTTAATGGAACTGTGCTCTATTTCGTTAATTTTATATTTATAAAAATGTATATTTTTGGGAGGATTAAAGCTAATTCCTTCAGTCATTCATCCATTTTGCAGTATTAAACAGCACTTGTATGTTTTCAATGGGCTTCTTTGTATGCCAATGGCTTTT
>NW_025782551.1:0-53389 GCF_021130785.1 Homalodisca vitripennis | reverse complement strand
TTAAAGCAAATACTTGTCTTGTGGTAGTGTGCACTAAACTTAACGAGGAATTTCATTCCAAGATTTCGTTCTTGGAACAACAGGAATTTGTATGCTTCTGGCGTTTCTTGAACAAACACAAGAAATTTGGGTCTTCAATTTAGTTCCTGTTAAAGCAAATACTTGTCTTGTGGTAGTGTGCACTAAACTTAACGAGGAATTTCATTCCAAGATTTCGTTCTTGGAACAACAGGAATTTGTATGCTTCTGGCGTTTCTTGAACAAGCACAAGAAATTTGGGTCTTCAATTTAGTTCCTGTTACAGCAAATACTTGTCTTATGGTGGTGTGCACTAAACTTAACGAGGAATTCCATTCCAAGATTTTGTTCTTGGAACAACAGGAATTTGTCTGCTTCTCGTATTTATTGACTAGCACATACAATTTAATTCCAAGATTTGGTTGCTAGAGCAGCATCAATTGGTCTGCTTATTGTGATTATTGAATAGTATGAAAAATATTCCATAATTTCACTCATCGAGGAAAAAAAATGATATTTCTGTGTTAACTAACCTTGTATGAGTAATTTCATCCTGGCACCTCAAAACATTGTCATCGTCTGATACGATCTTGCTATTTACTTCAGTTGTGTGCTTCAGTTGAACTTTGTACATTTCATGCATCACTGTTGATCTTGTGAATTATGCTCAGTTTGAAAAATAGGAGAATTTACTATGGTGGGTAGCTTCAACTTTTCTTTACTCCACTATTAATTTGTTTTGTAGTGTAAAACTGTGTATTGCAGAATAAGGGACAGCTGGATTATCAAATTATTTCACTACTGACGGATCTGATAATGTTGCTTCTTTTAATTTTGAATTTAGAATGAATTTTCGTAATTTATTACCATAGAAACAAAGTGTACTATTGTCAATACAATTTTAATAATGAAATATTTTAATCATTCATCCATCCCTTATGTTATCATAATTTTAATGTTAATGTGTGTTTACAATAATTGATTGGACTCAACTTCCTGCTTCTTCTCCTACAGACCATCGGTACAGCTGTGTTATATAAGTAGAGTTGGCCCTAACTCAAATTTATTTTTACTCACCATAAATAGTATTTCGGGAAGCCAAAAAAACTTTATGCTGGCTCAGATGATTTTTGTGATGAAGAATTAATTTGGTGAGATAATGTAAATCTATTAAACTTTAATATAACTAAATTGACAATCTGAAATAATTAAAGATATTATAATAAAATAACTATTTAGACGCGAAGAAGCACTTAATGGTCACTATTATTCTTAAGAGTTGGTATATTCCAATGATCTTCATGAGTTGTGTGAATGGCCAACAAAGCTCTAAGGTTGCTGTTGTTACTCATTGTGGGCGTTGGCGTAACAGTGTACAAGTAGGTAATGCTTTGCCAACGCGTGTTTGGTCGTCAAGACCTCAAGGTCAAAATCTTGGCTAACGTTGGAGAGTTACGCAGAACTCAGTTAATGTATCAAATGCTTTGAAGACACGAATGGTATGGTCAAGCAATTAGATCAAGTAGTGAGTGTTGAAGTGAATACTAAATTGAATGCCAATTAACATACTTCTTGGAATTAATTGTGATTAACCAGAAGTTAATGCAAACTTAGACGCCGCGTCACCGTGAGATGGTGTTGGTGGATAAGTTGTCAGAGTTCAAATGTCGTAACTAATTTCAATTGAGTATACTACGTACATTGCATATTCCGCTGTGGTATGCAATAGTACTAGGTAATATTCCCTCATTTATACTCACTCACGTTACGCCATCACTGTATCTCGCAACAGTTACGTTATAAATATAAACTGTATAAAAGATAAATGACGGATTAATCTAACTATAAACCACAGTCAAGTAAACAATATTGACTTCCTTCTACAGACAAACTCTGAGTAAACTAACGGTACTAGTATTTATGTTCAGACAAAGCACATTTAATCATGATGTTTGAAACGTTCCTGTACAATAATAATGATTGTAACTAACTCAAACTCAGATTCAAAAGTCCAACGTCTTAGGCCACTCGATCATTGGTACTAAAAGAATAAAATGTAATTTTCTTCATTTAGGCTATTTAAATTAATGTATTTAGTTATATTGAGCTATTTTGGGATCTGACAAGGAATAGATTGATTACTTCCAAACAATAGTTTTAAACAGTATTTTTGTGGCGTCGTGACTATTTCTTCACGAACGTAGCCATGAAAAAAGTTTGGGAGCGGGGGTCCAGACAACTGATATTTTTCGGGGTGGACAGAGAGTAAGGCTCCATTTTGTTCCTAAAAGAGTTCTTGGCCCGTTTCATTTTTGAAAACGATCTTTTGCAGTAAATGTTAGTGATACTGAATTATTAAAATAATAATGATCGTATACTAAAAAAGTAATTGATAAAATTTGGGGGGGTCCACGCCCTTTGTTCCCATAGTCCTCACAATCAACCAAAATCTTTTCTCATAGACAACTGAAGATACTCTATGAGTGTTTGTTAAGATATTTTTTCGCTCACGTATTTCATTATAGCCTATTTCCAAATCAGCCAACGATGAAACAGTTCTTGGCATGCCAAATAATAATGACCGTTTACTAAAAAATTGGGGGGGGGGTGTCCGGAGCCTTACAAAATAGTCCTTTCATTTTGTATTAATTCGTAATTTTGTAGTCCTTACAAAATTACGAGTGTTTTTCCAAATATCCTGAGAGGAACAGTAGAATATTTGTAGTCTCCTCCTCTCTCTAACAACTTTACATTTACTGATCACAAATGTGCAGTGCAATTACAGGACCACAATGACGTAACTTGCATGCAAGCGGTGCAGGCACGTGAGAGATTCTCACGTGCAATAATCGGTATCCTGCAGGACCGTCCTGGTCGCCACTCTTCCTGTTGAGTGTGGTCGAGCAACCAGACCATGACAATGAGAACGGTTCTGTTCTCCTGACTCACTGATCTCGCCATTGTTCTGCTTCCTCACACCTTGCGGTTACTGCATTGTTTATCGTTCACAAGACTGGAACTGTGACATGATTGCATTCTAGGGAACTGGTTCTGAGTTACTCGTACAGTGGAGTTAGTGCGCACATTGCCAATTTCCGGTTATGGAATGGTACCAAATCCAATACGAATGGATCTGCACTATGGTTAAGATGTTATCATTAGCATAAATAGAGACTATCGAATAGCTATATAAATATTAATGGAAGGAATGCTGGAATCAACATGGGCTCCACAATTAGGTCAAATATTCCAATTTACTCCCATAAAAATCACATAGGATTCCAGTACAACTCATTTCTCCCAATAATACCAAATACCAACTTGAAGAACGGACATACCTAAATGTTCATTATCAACTATTTCACTAGAAAATGATAATTTTGTGTAAATGTTGTACAAACTTAGGACATTTTATTGCTTTAGATTTTAACATAAATACTCTATAAATTTTTTTGGTATTAACAATAATTATATTTTACAACTAATGATGGTCGTGCTGACTCAATGGCTGACTGATGATAAATCGATACTGAAAAGCCTCTTGTATGCTGTGGATAGATACTCTTTCGACGAAAAGAGTTTGAAACAAAAACTATTGATTTTTTTAAGTTTAATTGTCAAAAGATAAAATAGTTTAGATTTATAGTAACGTTACGAATATTGAGCGCGTAAGAGGCTGAATCTATCCGAAAAATTTTGTTTGTCTAGTAGTATATTATTTGTGTAACATAGGTAATTTTTAAAAGGAGACAATTTTTAGGAACAAACTCTAATGTACCACTAGGTCGAAACAGCTCTCAACAATTGTATCAATGTGAAAATAGGCTTCAATATCTTGTTTTGATGCAGACAAGTCTCTAAACATTGTTAGAGATAGTATACTCCCATGATTATGGTGCCATATTTCAGTTTATAATCCACTAAACTAATACCCAGCTCATTTACAAATTATGTTGAAAGGCACCTACTGATGTATTTTGCAAAATTCATATTCTTTCTTTATTGTAAAACATGGGGTGGAAATTTAAATTATGGACCAACATAAACTCTTGGAAACTTATTCTATGACACTTTGTTAAACTTAAGTTTAACAAACACATACTTTTATGGGACTTGATGACACTTTGATGGGAACATCTATAGGGCAATTTCAATGATGAATAATTTAAAACATTACCCATGTTGCAAATTTACTAATAGTACTGTAAAATAAATCAACAGCACAGTGATTTTTAGTTAAATACAAGATCAGTATTATCCCCAAAAGATTGGTGATACTGGGCTCAGTTGTCGAGTTCAGTTTTTGAAGGAACAGAAAATTAGAGAAAAGAAGAAATAAAGGAGGTCCTAGTACTGATCCCTGAGGTACTCTATTTTTAAGGCAAATGTAAATGAAGGATGAACTTAATTGTGAATTATAATATCGACTAGTTCGTGAGAAAGTGGCTCAGTTTAAACAAGGTGGCTTCAGATGATTATACACATGAATGATGATTCCTCGTCTCAGTTGTCGAGTTCAGTTTTTGAAGGAGGAAATTCGTGAAAAAAAGATATAAAAGAGGTCCTAGTACTGATCCCTGAGGTTCTCTATTTTTAAGGCGAATGTGAATGAAGGATGAACGTAATTTTGAATCATAATATCGACTAGTTCATGAGGAAGTGTCTCACTGTTGTGGAGTTTTATATATAAAGTGGCTTCAAATGATAATACATATCCAACACATTTGTCAGTAGTATTCTATATATTCTCTTTTCATCAAATTACATGAAAACTAAAAAATAAATTAAGAAGACATGAAAGGTGGAATGTTGTAGTCAGAATCCTGACCAGCACGTAGGTAACCCTCTAATCAAAGCATTCTATGAAAAATGGTGGTGGCCTTCATTAATATCAAAGTATCGCTTCTGTGTGAGCGCCAAACTAGCAATGGCAAAACCATCAGATGCATTACTTTACCTATTACAAAAACTGTGACGAAGGCAAGTAACGATAAATGGGAGTAAAATCTATAACCTCTGCTTTTGCATGAAAGGAAATAACACAGATAAATATAAAACAGCATAATAACTCACTTTACAAGGTCCAAATCTAAATGTTTAAATTTAAATTTCCCGCGAAACGAAAACAAAGTTGAAGAATGGATACATTATATGAAGAACACTCAGATAAACAGTATGCCCTTTAATCTTTTAAATAACTACATACTTCATGTCTAATATGTTCCGAAATACGAGATTTTAATCATCTTCACTCGTTAATTTGAAGTACAAGCTGAAATATCAACATTCTTCAGATAATAACATCTGAATAATAGGCGACGTACTTCCACAGAAATCTTGAGAGCTATAAAATCTTACTAGGGCAATAAAGGAAATACTGTACTTGCTTGTATACTGTCTGTTCGACCGACCGTGGTTTTCCGAAGATAGCATTTCAACTCAGCAAATGAATAAAAATTAGGGGAAAGTTAGGAGTTACACCAATTAGTTTTCCATCTCAAAGTCAATATCACTGAGTAAAACCATTAGGCACTCATCACTCTTCGAAAATGTTGCAGTGGTAATGTGACCCACTCTGCCAAGTGGTTCAGTGGTATCCAAGAAAGCAACGTGAAATGTTCACTAGTTACATGATTCAACACTGTGATGACTGAGAATTCTCAGCACAGCCAACGTCAGAATAAAGCTGTGGCAAGTCGTTCATTCCCCGTATTCTGCAAACGAGTCCAAGAAATGACTACTTAGGCTCTTCTTGATGCAAATCTCAGTATTTATGAAATATAATATAATAAAAACTAATACATTATAAAATGCAAAGAGCATAGTTCAATATCTGTTGTAAACGGTTCCTGAAGTTTAAACTTAAATTTTGTGAAAGTTTTAATGTGTTTTATATTTAATGTACAAGATCATATAATCATTTATAACACTATAATACATTTTGGACTATCTTGGAATGTTAGGTTTATTCACACACCTCTCTTTCATAGGTGCATTCACCTTCTTTCCATTTTTTCAAAACAAAAAAGATTTGACAAGTCATGTTGCAAATTAACTGGTAGTATTGTAAAAAAAAACAAACAGCGTAGTTTTTTATGATTAAATATGAGACCAGTATTATCCTAAAAAAGATAAATGGTGATAAATGGTCTTAGTTGGTCGAGTTTAGGTTTTGAAGTCATTCATAAAAATTAGACATAAAAGAGGGCCTAATACTGCTCCCTGAGATAATCGATTTTGATACCTTGTAATATTTCAGATTAAAACGGTCCCTTAAAGGGATAATAATCTATTTTTTTGACAGTCTATTGACCCTAAAAGTTTGACAGGCAGGGACAGTCTATTGACCCTATTTAATAGGACCATCATAACTTGACATATTTATATAATCGATAGTATTATAGATTATGCAATTCTTGAGTTTATTTGGAATAGAATTATACAAAATATAGGTAGGTTTACACGTATTATGTTATATATTATAAAAACTTGCAAATCGCTAAAAACAGTCCAATGGTTAGAGGGAAATGAGCTACCAGTTCCACGGGTTTTAAATAATTTTTAACAAGTTTTTTGCCCGTTATGAAATTTGAACAAACAAAAGAAGTAGTTGAATTACTTTAAAATGCTATAAAACCCAATCCATGAACGTTTTAATTCTGTAATAAGAATCACATTAATTGAAATATACACACGTCGATCTGTTAACTACAGTGGTCCAACAAAATTTTTTGAATAATAGAACCAAATGCAGTTTTTTTTACATCACCACAGAGAATAGTGGGGTACTACGAAAAGCTGAATATTATAGATTCGCCGATAACGCAGATCGAGCAGTAGGACAGGTTCGGGTACGTAGATCGAATATCGCTTCATGTATGTGGTTTTTACATAATGAACAAGTAGCTCGGATGTTGCTAAAGGTACAAAAAAATGCTCATTGTTGTTTCCGTAAACAAGCGTCGCTGATCCTTTATTCTGTGTACAAATCAGGTCAACTCTGAATTAGTAAATTTCCAAACATTTCCTTCTTTATGGCACAGTTTCCTTAATGACTAATTAACCTTTATATTGAGCATCCTAAACAGTACGATTTTATATCAAGAAAGGACCTTCCTCAACTTTTATTTTAGCTATTAACATAACGTTTTTGGAAATAACTAAAGCACAATGATTAAGAAAAATATATGTTATGTAGTTTTTTTTTTTTTGAAAGGATAAAAGGATGAACATTTACTATCGTTATAGGTTATGAAAGGTATAACATAACGTTTCGAGGATTGGAATTTATCCATCTATCCTATTTGTCAGTTGGGGGAGGTATTATTAAATACAAAAATACATAACAGGAAGAATTATTGTATGTATTAATAACTCCCGCATCTGACGAAGAGGATACTCGTAGATTCCAATCCTCGAAACGTTGGGTTATACCTGTTATAACCCATAATGATGGCAATTGTCCGAAATCCTTTTATCCTTTCAAACCTTCCATCGTCAGTAACAAACTTTAAACAAATAATTTTAATCTTAATTAAAACAAATTTCACGTTTCTTAGCAGAAGTATTTTGATAGCATTTGAAATAAAATGTTTTAAAATATGTATTATTTTTATTTATTATATTTATACCATGAAATCTACATGGTAACATCATCACTATTTTATACTTTACGTAGATCCAATTATTGCTTTGGAATCAATCTAAACGTGAGGAGATATTAGGTGAAGATCATAACACAAATTGTGCTATTTTTTAAAAATAAGTACACATTTTTGAAAGAATTTTGTATTTTTGCACTTTATATGATGCTTAAGAGAATTATGAATGATTTTGAAAGCTGCTTGTTGAAACAAAATTTAAACAAAAAAGTCATTGCATGTTCAGTCCGTGATCGGATATAAAAGATTTTGACATTCTGAGGCTTAAACGTCTGTACACACTTATTTTGTTTATTTTTGTAATAGTTGGCTATGAATCAATTAAACTTAATTGGAATTCAAGTTTTTTTTTATCTTTGCTTGTATTAACTTCTTGTTTAACAATGTGCACTCAAATCCAATCAATGTAAATATTAGGCAATTATAGTTAAAATTACTCCTTATATTATTTTGAAATAATACTTAGTGCTTGAAACTTGGAAGTAGTGTTCTGTGAATTTATACATACTTGCTTCTTGTAACACAGCTGGTGAAAGCTGAAAATTCCGATTGGCATCAAAGTAATCTTGTTTACTAGTAGTCTACATGAATTGCGTGATAGAAACCTAACATGTTTTCATCACTTGTTTCCAACAATTTTAAGATATACTGGCTGAACGTTAACGAAGCCTATCACATGAGGTCCTAAGTACAATTTTATGTAAATGTGACCTCTGTACATACGAAAATGTACAGTTTTATCTGTCTATGTACGCGCACAATATTGAGAGAACGAAATGATTGTAACAAAGTTTAAAAATTTAAACTTGGCATGAATCTTCATGTATACAAGCACCATGGAGTACGATTATGGTGCATGTCACTCCATGGGATTTGGCTGATCGTTATAGAACATTTTTTCCATTGGTCTTATAGGTAACCATGATGGCATTGGTAAAAAAACAGAATAAATGAATTTCCTTAACAAACGTAACTAATAAACTTACTATACGAACGTATGATAAGTTAATACGTGATTTTGTAACCCATGCAGCCTAATTATTATCAGAATGAAATCAGCTATAAACGTGAACCTACGAGTATGAACTTTAATATGCAACTTAAGGGGGTCTGCTGTGACTTACACCTACCTTGTAATATCTTGGAGTAGAACTGTTCCATAAAAGGATAACAGACACTGCTTCACTGGATTCATCTTAGCACGTTTGGTTTTACTGCATTTTTAGTTTTAGTTAAGAAAATAACACATCCGTTTGTAAACGGCTCGTGGTGCTCGTCTTTTGCTCGGTCTGTAAACGGCTCGTGGTGCTCATCTTTAGCTCGATCTGTAAACGGCTCGTGGTGCTCGTCTTTAGCTCGGTCTGTAAACGGCTCGTGGTGCTCATCTTTAGCTCGGTCTGTAAACGGCTCGTGATGCTCGTCTTTTGCTCGATCTGTAAACGACTCGTGCTCGTCTTTTGCTCGATCTGTAAACGGCTCGTTGTGCTCGTCTTTTGCTCTACCTGTAAACGGCTCGTTGTGCTCGGTCTGTAAACGGCTCGTGGTGCTCGTCTTTTGCTCGATCTGTAAACGACTCGTTGTGCTCGTATTTTGCTCGATCTGTAAACGACTCGTTGTGCTCGTCTTTTGCTCGATCTGTAAACGACTCGTTGTGCTCGTCTTTTGCTCGATCTGTAAACGACTCGTTGTGCTCGTCTTTTGCTCTACTTGTAAACGACTCGTTATGCTCGTCTTTTGTTCTACCTGTAAACGGCTCGTTGTGCTCGATCTGTAAACGGCTCGTTGTGCTCATCTTTTGCTTGGTCTGTAAGTGGCTCGTTGTTTCTTTAACGATATTGAACCATATTGAACCATATATTGAACGATATTGTTTATTTAACGGTTTTGATATAATTGATACTTTCTGTTTTGAACCACCTCTGTGGGTTGCCCTATAACGCCGAGGAAAGTCAAGAACCTCATTTGCACTTGTTCACATTATTGTACATTACAGTTTTGTAAAAACGTTTAACCCAATAAATGGTTTGTATTTACAACCTGTTGCACTGGTGCAATCTTTAGTAAAAGTTAGACAGTAATTTCGTTATTGCCAAGAGTCGTGAACTATTCATTTAACACTGTGTGTATGGTATTTTCTAAAATACCCCTTTTAATGTTTCTTTTAACCATACCTTCCTTTTTAAAGTAAGGTCTGTACACTACTAATTGCGGAATTAGTTGAAATTAGTAGTAAATAAGACTTTACATGTATAAATGTGTTATTCTCTACTGACACATATTTCGAAGATAAATAGTTGTACAAGAATAAATACACTTTGCCCCAGTATTCTAGTACCTGAATATTTTTATCGCTGGTCAAATGTAAAATCTATTTTTTATGTAAATAAATAAGTAAAAAACTGACAAATTTGAATTTTTTCGTTTATAATCCATACAAAATAGTAGAGCATAACATAAGGAACACAAGTAAGAATGTATATTTATTAGGTCTTTCACCAGAATACTTAAGAAAATTCTTCATTTTTGTAAAGTAGTGAAATTTAAAAAAAATCTATTTTTAGCTTCAGTGGTAAAGGCTACTCAAACATACTTATAAATTGCAAAAATATATTTTGTTTGGAAGAAAAGTGGCTCTTTATTAATCTATGATTTAAATGCATTATACTGATTATCAAGTATGAAATAGATTATTTTTTCTGGAAAATTGCAAACAAAACAATGAAAAATTTAATGTATAAATTATAAAAAGTTGCAAATTTGTGAAATGGACCAATATTTATACACACATACATATTTATTTATATTTATAATATAATGTTTCTTTTGTTTATTATTTTTTGTTAGTATGTTTACACTTTTATATCTCTTAAAAATGTTGTATTATAGACAAAATATAAAGAATGTTTAATTTTTCTGTTTTCATTGAAGATGTATGTATATATTTATTAAACATTAGAATTTGAATATTAATCGTCACTCTCATCAGAATGGATGGCGACTTTTTGATGTGGCTGCAATGGGCAATTGTAATTTTATCAAAAGTTTACAATATTTTGTGAAATTTCAATAAATTATAAAACAGTGTTTCTTTCCAAGTTTATTGATATATAATAACGTGTATTTAGCTAGAAATACCTAAATGAAGAAAATGTGTTTATAAAACTGGTAAAACATTTTTAAAGGGCCTGTTATGGAACTATTGCCACTTCTTAGAGTAACAGTATTATTTCTCTTACTATAGTAAATTTACTTAACACGTTCCTCACACTACCCTCTGTGACTGGTGGATTTTTCACAGTTTTCATGATTCATAAAGTGAGTTTGTTTTCTTTTTGGTATATTTGTTTTGCTAAAAACAGAAAAGCATAAAAGAAGTAAAGGCATGGTTGAGCACGATGATAACTAAAATCATGGCTCAGCCTGAAGATGGCATAAGTAATGGCTCAATCTAAAATTAAGTAAAGGTACAGCTTAGAATGCAGATTTTTCAAATGTTTCTGAGTGTGATGGTAGTTTAGGCCTGAAATCAAGTAAGGGTACAGCTTGCAATGAAGGTTTGTTTTCGAGTTTGATGATAGCTAAGTTATGGCTTTTCTTAGACAAGACTTATGACGGTATTGCTTTTGGTTTCTTCTATAGTATCTCTTGATATATATTCTGAAAGCCTATTTGGATCTAGTACTGTTTCATATTTAATTACTGTAGGGAAGATAAAGTATTCAAATTAATAATGAAATCACCCGGAAGCAGTAGCCATGCTTTCTTGCTAACTTAGTTGATTACACTTTCTAAATCAAGTACAAAGGTAGAGTGATTTGTCTGTTTACACTTAAAAGACTAAGTTATTTATTTTATAGTAATTATATCAAAAGTAGTAACGTTACAGACAATTTTGAATTTCAGGCATATATTTATTGTTTATATAAGCATCCAAGCCTTTTCCTTCTTAAAATATGTACATAGAAATGATAATAGTAATTGGGTAAGTGAAACAAACTGGCCAATGAATCATCAATGATATAAATTTAAGAAATTAGCAAAACATCCACGTTCATTGCTGATGAAATAAGTGATTAAATCATCAATATATTTTCTCAAACCTTAAGTTCACATGTAACACATTTTGGTAAATCAGTGTCTTTTTGTCAGTCAGAAATGCATCTTATCAAATCAACAATGAGTCAGCCAACAGGCTGTGAATTTGAACCGAACCAAAACAGATAACCGCTCCTGTGTGGAGTGACTCATTCGAGATACTCATTGTTAGCTGTGTGACATTATCTGCATGTCTTGTATTGGTAATAATACTGATATTAAATGTACCAGTATTAATAATGACAATTTCCATTTACAGGATGATGATGTTGTTGTGGAAGACGACATAGTCGATGAAAACACCGCAGACTCAAGTCCTGTACGCAAACGTAAAGCTCGCAAAGCAGACTGATATCTCACGACGACCAATTATTAATCAAGTCACCAAATATGAACTACTTGAATCTAGTTAATTCTTTCTAAGCGGCACCTTTTTTTACACAAGAAACGGTTTTGTTGACAAAGTTGTTGAAGATTTTTATACAACAATAAAGAGCTATTATTTTTGTAGATTTTGTTAATGAAACTGTAGCGAAATAGTGAGTGCATTTATACTACTTTAAGTCATGTAGCTGTAATCGTTGTTTTACTACGTGTAGGGACACAAGTATTATTAATTTGTTGTCGGTTAAATCTTCTTGAGCTGTGTATGGTACTTCTTGTAATGTTAAGTAATAGGTAGATATTTACTTGCCTGAATTAGTGAGAAGAACTAATTGACTAAGATTTTGTAATAGTTTTTTATTGTATATTTTTATACATTAATTTAATGTTGTAATTTAAGTGTCCAACAACATGTACAGTAATATATAATGATTGAGTTTTATCTGGTTATATAACTGCAAGGCGTACTAGAATGCTTACTCATCATGCTTGAAGTGCTTATTAGGGACTTAGTCAACAGGATGGAGGAAGGAATTTAGACCAAAGGACAGTTTGATCTTATCTTGAGTGATAAATTAAGTTTGATTTGTTTATAAAATAACAAAAAAAGTAAGAAGGTAAGTTTTGAACATTATTTCTGTTTAAAAGTTCTTTAAAAGAATAAAAATAAAAAGGAATAAGAAATTGATATTTCCAGTTGTAACTTCATCATGCATACAGCTTAACAAACAACATTACTCTAAAATCAGTGTAAGTTTATTGTAAATATTGTGAAAATAAACCTATTATCTATACATTGTTTATATTTTTGATTAAACGTTTCAAACCTGGTCCATTACAACAGCGTCACTTGTTTCTGTTCTGTTCTCTTAGGACAAGAAGCTTATAAATTGCATCTAGTCCTATAAGGACCTTTGCATTGCTTCTGGAATGATAAGATATTCAGGGTGGGTAAGGTTAAAGGTAGGGCGCCTCCTATCGAGATCCAGGAAGAATTAGGGCACTAATTTCAAAGTCATGTCCCTTCGAAAGAAGGGGAGGCCAGCTCTGAACCAAACTCTACAGTCAAAGCAGGCAGGGGGTTGCATACCCTTGTTGAGGCTTGCATGAACCTCTGAGGTTAGGGAACGAACCCCACCAACTCTTAACAGTCATCTCCCGCAGTAGACTAGACCTATCGAATTACCCTTGCATCCCAGAATCTCAACATTTGCAGTTAGTGATGTGCCGCTCGTGGACATCCATAAGGTTGCCCAGATTTAAGTGACACATCGGTTTTTGCTGTGCCCAGTGGTAGGTTCAACTGGAAGGTATAAACCAGCCAGAAGTGATCCCTGCTGGGTTAGTGATCATGTGGTTACCACCTTATCAGATAACAGCCCAAGCATTGACCCTGTGGTGGGGGATTTAAGTAACAACTAGTTGGTTATCGTCATCGTTTATTTACACACTAACATTTGATACAATTAAATGGGTGCAAAGAAGTGTATCTCCACTCTTACGCACTGTAGGTAACCAAATACTAACACACGGGATTATAAAATAGCAAGTAATGTAGAAAAGTAACAAATAAATGCAGAACAGAGTAATCCGACATAACTTACTTAACCCTTTTAGGATGAGTGGGCGATTTATAGCCTGCAATGTCCGTTGGCCAAGAAAACAATACAGGCTATACATAGCCTACACTAATATTGCAGTTAGAGACGAGTGGACTATCATAGTCTACTTTTTGTTTTAATGTGTACGAGTCACAAAACAGTAAAATCGTGACTTATGTGGTCATGTTGTAGTGTAAATCTTCTACACCTCTTTCATATGTTGTCACCTTACATCATGTCACTCAAACTATGTTATACAGGCGGCCGCTGTGTATTTTTGTGTAATTGTGTTTATGTACTTATTTTGAAACCTGTCAACATAAAATTTTCTGCTCTTATAGAAAATAAAAAAGTTATAAAATTAAAATATTAAAAAAATTTTCTACCCAA
The DNA here is from genome assembly GCF_021130785.1 of Homalodisca vitripennis. Taxonomy (NCBI): domain Eukaryota; kingdom Metazoa; phylum Arthropoda; class Insecta; order Hemiptera; family Cicadellidae; genus Homalodisca; species Homalodisca vitripennis. The sequence continues at coordinate 39,240 of NW_025782551.1, read as the reverse complement.
TCAAATTATTATTAATGATACATTCTAGACAATACTTTTGTGAATAATAAAGTTATACGTACATCCAGGGTTGCCCCGAAGTTTATAGGCACACCCAGGGCAAGATTTTGATCTGCCTCCTCCCCCATTAAGGTTATTTCTAGATATTTTTATAAGAATGCATGTTAGAAACAATACCTTATTTTTACTTGGTGTTTATATTTGAAAAAGATTTACATGTTACATAGAAAAAATGTAACAGACAACATTTTTGGTTTTGCTAACAACTTAAAAATAATCAGTCTGATCTGAAAATACTTTATAATTCAAACCCTCAAAGGAATTTTCATTGCCTTGGATTTTGCAGAATTTAAAAGCCTTTAAAGACAAATTTTGTGCAACATTATTCTCCGTGGATAAAATATCCAAAGCATTTAGCTAGCCTTTCTTGTGGTATCCTATATTGAAGATAAGTTTTGATAAGTTTCAACTATTGAATACTTTTTAACATCTTGATGGAAGAAAAACTGTATTTGTTTTATCTTAATTGTGAACAATACTTTGAAGAAGAATAGTTTTATACAATTCTTTTCCGTTTATGACACTAATATCTTCAAACGTTAGAAGTTCTTGATCATATAGGCAACACTTATTCAGCTCTTTTTCTTGCAACTTACCCATGTCATACAGGAAGCTCCATAAGAAGCTCCTTGTTCAGCTGTTTGGGTTTTTGTTCTTAAGATATGTAGTCAGACTATCAACCAGGGGAAAAATCTCTTAAAATGTTTCAATTTCAATATCTTCAGCAATTTCCTTAGCAGAGCCCTTTTTTCTGAATGATGTGAGGAAGGCTCGACAATCATCGAATAGCCTCTTGGTAGATGTTGAAGTAATCCATCTTTCCTAGCAATGTTTTGCTAACAAGTAAAATGTTTGCTAAAAAATCTTCCATATGCGTTATTAGAGACTGATGCTGAGTTCTGTCAGTAATTAAGAATATCGGAACCATAATACTTGTAAGGACAATGAATGGACATGTTCGCTAGTTGTGCAATAACGTTTTGTTAACCCAGCAAAAACCATGTAGATTCGCTAAATTATTCCAAACAGTGAAGTTGACTTGACAGAAGACTTCATTCCATCGGATACTACAAGATTCAAACTGTGGCTAGTGCATAGTGTAAATGAAGCCTAAGGATATTCTTACCTACTTGAACACCTTTGTTTATACCAACCATATAGTCCCATTATCATAAGCTTATCCATTTATGTTTAAATGGCAATTAGATTTCTTCGATCAGCTCTGAGAGAACTTCACCAGTCAATTCTTTAGCAACTTTACAGCTGATAAAACTTTCTTTGTTAGCTATTTTGCCACTTGTCACATAATATACAAACCACATAAGAAAATTCACCACTACTTTTGGGTGGTGTGTTTTCGAAAGCTAAATTATGACAACAGTGTTGTCATATATATATAATTTATATAATATATATAATTTGGATTTCAACTCATAATGTAAATTCAAGATCTTCCTGAAATTCTGGTAAGATAGATTAAGGGATGATTTCAATAATTTCTTATGATTTTTGGATGTGATAAGTCGAATATAAAACAGGTGTTAGAACTGTTAGTAAGTATAGTACTTTTTTTTAAACCAGTGTCAGATACAAAAAAATTGAGTGAAAAAACACATTCTTTCATCTTTGGACAACAATAATGTTATTTCACCAAGAAACAGATAGAAATCTTTAATAAAACTTGTAGAAAATTTTATTCTCAACAAAACTATGTAAATAAAGAACACAGAAAGCGAAATATATGTTTGATTAAATGAATTTTTATTCATAACTGTACAACTTTGAGTATTTTCATTAAACATGTTCCTAACAGTTCATCATATTGGCAACTCATGTATATTGCAGTTAGAATGTTTTGATATATTTCAAACTACAACAGTTTTTAATAAACTCTTAATGCTTCGATCAAATAAGAATTAAAAAAAACTTGCTCATTACCTAATAAATTAATAATTCTATTTTTATGATATTAATTGCAATGTGCACATGAGCTCTTTAATCATTTCTTAACTGTAAAAATTAAAAACCTAAGTGGTTCTGTCTTCCTAACAACTTAAGTTTTTTTTTAGTTTTTGTTTATTCCTTACAATGGAATTAGAAGGTATTAGTGTTTATATATTTTTTACAACCTTCTTGTTAACTCTGTTACGGCAACATCTCTGTAACAGCACCCAGGAAATTATTTAGGGGGAGGGAGAGGGTGAGTTGTGTGTAGCATGTGTACTACTAAGAATGAAATAAAGTAAAACAATATTAAGGATATAATATATTCAAGTGTGGGTTGACATATTAGAATGTTTACTTATGTTATATCTTACTAAAAATAATCGTAAGGTAAAAAAGCATCATGGGGAATTGATCGCTTATCCTCCTTTGGGTACATCCTTGATCTCACTCTCAAAAATCTTATTTTGACAATAGTGAACAAGTTTTGCTCTTTTATAGAGAATTTGTATAGTTGAATTTGTGGTACTTTACCTTTCTAGTGCCCACTTTATGATTTCATCTTGATATTTGAAGTTAAGTGAGTGAACTAAACTATTAAATTATTAAAGATTTGTACGAGCTATTTAATTAAAAAGTTTTTGCGATCTTCTAATAAGCTGACCTAGTTTACTTTTAATTGAGTTTTATCTCTCTATTTTACCACTTTGTATTAATTTGAACTAATTTTGTCGTAACTACCTGCTTATTGATCTGCTTGGCGTTTTACCCAATAACGACAACCTCATCTTGAAAGCTTGGGAACTATACATAGAATAGACATAGGTCTATTATATAACATAGTGGCTAATGCCAAAGTTACGCAATACCAAAGCACCTAATGACCATAGTAGTTAACGTATTAGTACCGAATTACTAAAGTGCCTAATGTAGAAGTTTCTTAGCACAAAATATGACTAAATTGTTACTTATTAGTTTTATACTGTCCATCTTCTATTATCTAGCTTACTACTTATCTATTTAATATATTTCACTTTCCAAACATCAATTTTTGTGACAGTTAATTTGGTATAAAATAGTAACAAATTGTAGCAAAATGTGGAGGATATGTCCGTCATGGAGGAATATTTTGCACAAGGTTTTGTCAAAGTTGGGTACACTTTGACGTGTTAACTTGAATATTCTGTAATTAAGGACATAAAAAAAGAGGAAATGTCCTACTACTTGTCAGCAACAATCAACTAAATAATCTTTAAATGGTATTGGAAAAATTTATTACACGGAATTTGAACTTTCTCTGTCCGTTGCTGATGGTATTGGGAATGCTCTTCTAGACGGAAACGAAAATTTAAAACAGGAATTACACAACATAAAAAATAGTAAATCATCTCATGAATTAGAACTTGAGGACAAACTTTTGCAACAAATAAAGGAATAAGGAGAGTTGAGTAATAAATACAGTTTCGTGGAAAAAACAATTTAATGAAGTAATCACTTGTGTGAACTAATGGGATGGTCTTTTGTTAATTTAGAAAAAAAGAAAACTAATGTGATTCTTAAAAGTATTTGTGACAAGTATCATAATGTCACTGTTGGAATCCAGCAAAGCTAGAAGAGACCTTCATACAAGACTGGAGACCTGCACTTAAACTAGAAATGGAAAATTTTGATAGCAGGCATGATATGTGAAGTAGCAACTTCAGCGTCAGCTCCTGCATCTTCACCAACAGCCAAGGAACGGTAGAGATCAGGTTGAGCCCCAAGCAGTCACCATAGAGACCCGTTGGAAACGATCTGCCAGCAGTGCAACACATAACAACGTAATATGTAGCAAGAGTAATAGAACATGTTCTGACTTCAAATCACAAACAATAAGTTTAAATAGTTAAAATCTTTTACTGTAACGCTCAATGTGTCAGCAATAAAATTTTGGAACTTGATATGATCTTTTGAGCAGATTCCTATTCTGCTGTGTGTGTTTTTACAAGTTGCTTGGTTATGTGATGAGTACGTATTTCCGAGTGTTATTTGGACAAGAAAAAGTTGCCATATATTTGGCTCAGTAACTGAGTTATGAAGTGATTGATGTTACAAATTTCTGTACAGAGAGGCACTTCGAGGTATTTGCAGTTAGAACATTCAAGATTGTAGGCTAATAGTCAATAGGTTACAGAACTCTTGGTGGGGACCTGAAAGTTTTTTTTACAGCTCAGAGGCTCTCTTGTTTTTTATTTCAAGTCTTGCTCTGTGGAGACTTAAACATTGATACATTAAAAAGAAATGCTAACACTATGCAGCTTAATAATATGCTACGAACCATTGGCGTCACATGTGGAAATTTTGAACCTACTCATGTCTTAGCATGTTTGGACAATGTATTAACTAAATCTGATGCCTGTGAATATTAGTGTAAATGTGCTGGATTTACCTTTTTCTGGCCATTAATTTTTGCATATTACCATTCCACTTAGTAGCCTACCAATGGAAGATAAGACTGTGGTAATCAGACACTTAAGTATTACTGACAATAGTATATATAACTCTATTCAGTGTTTTGAGCGTGTTGACTGGTCTTATATTCTGTCCTAAAGTGACTGTTATGATTTTTAATCTTTTTCTCAATTGTTTTCTGTATTGGGTGAACGTAGTTTTTCCACTTAAGAGAAAAAGTTTCCCATCTGTTACAACCAAACTCAAATATTGGTACTCCATAGCTTGGCTAGATGAAGAATTCAGTAATGGCTCAGTACAATCACACCTTACACACAAAATGTCCATTTGATAGAATGAACTTCTTGAGGTTGATAGGCCATTATAAAGGGAAACTTTCTGATGCTAAGTTAATGACCAATAGAGTGTCTATTGGGAGTGTTTCAAATGTCAACAAGGCTGTGTGGCATGTCGTCCATCAGGAGACAGGACCATCTGCTATCCCTGTTGCTGCTCCAGTGGTTGATGAGTTCAGCAGATATTTTTCCATCATCATTGAAGATTTTCGACAAAAGGTGCCGAAAACTGATGGTGATGATCATTGTGCCTGCTTTGTAAATAATAATTTTAAATTTAATTAGAGAAATGTTATTAGCAGTGAAATTGTAAATATAGTGTATAGGTTTAAGTCATCAAATTTGTTAGATGTATATGGTATATCAAATAAACTAGTCAAGAATATAATTAGCACGTGTCTCCTCCTCTTGTTGATTGTCTGTGTGTCAAGGATGGAAAGTTTCCAGGTTGTCTTGAGATTGCCAAAGTTGTTCCCATTCATAAGAAAGGGAGCAGGTAAAGTGTTGACAATTATAGGCCTATGTCTGTGGTTCCTGTTTTCTCAAAAATTATTGAATTGGCATTCATATTCAGGTGAGTGGATGTTTTGGAACCAACGACCTCTTCTCTCCTCATCAGTTTGGTTTGCAGTCAGGAGGCTCGTAACATACTTGGAGGCTCATAACATTACTAGCTATGATAAATGATCTGTAACAACAGCTGTTTTGTGTGATTTGAGCAAAGCTTTCAACAGTGTTGATCATCTCATTGCGTTGAATAAACTGAAGTTTTATGGGATAACTGGCCTTGAAATTGATTTATTTCCTCCTTTTTAAGTAATAGATATTAAAGAGTTTTTGTTAATGGGGGATTCTCTACTGATACAGAAGTTCTTTTATGGTGTTCCACAGGGATCAGTCCTTAGTCCATTTCTGTTTCTTAAAATAAATTACGTAAATGTTAATGTATCTTCAAACACTGTTATGTCCACTGAAAATGTGACTTCATTCTGCTAACAGTTCCATAGTTAATTTGAACCTGCTCATGAGCAATGTTCTTGACAAGGCAACACATTGGTACAACGTTAATACGTTTTTACTTACCATTGACAAGATTCAGACTATTAGCTTTACTCTTAAAACAGATATGGATTATTCTGTGGGTAATGTCAAGCTTTTAGGTATCATTTTTGATAGCAAGCTAACATAGTCACCCCATATTGACAATATTTATATTAAGTTAGCTGGAATAATTTATTTAACTAGATATTTGAGAAACTATGTCCCTGCCAATTTCTTAAGAAACGCTTATAGTACTTTGTCTTATGGAATAATTTTTGGGGCAATGCTCATAGAATAGAATTCTGCTGCTACAGTAATCATCGTTCTCAACATTGAATGACCATTGAAAGCCCTTATTCATAAAATTAGAAATCCGAACTTTTGCAAACCAATACATATTTTGTTTGTTGCTGGTTAAAAGTAATTTTAAGAAATTTAAACTAAACAGCAATATTCATTGTTTCAATAGTAATTATCACTTATTTTGCCTTAATTATAGTAGACTTAGTCTAGTCTAACCCAGTCATCATTTGAACATCTTGGATTAACTTTCATTAATTACCTCTTCTGCAGAGGCGGATTTTAAGATTTGCCGTCACTGGGCTATCCACAATTTGCCGCCCTCCTCCCTCAACCTTGTTGGCTTCTATAATAAACGGTTTATTTCTGTTTAGAAATTACATAAAGGAAAACTATTGTGGTAATAATTCTGTATCATAAAGTAAAGCAGTTGATATCATTTTATAGGATAAAACAATGTAACAAATTTAAAAGGCTGGCGCAGGATTAAGGCATTTCTTTATTACAGGATACCTATAATGATTTAAAAGCCATTACAGTATAAGTCTAGGTGGAGGTGCTAGTAGTGGATAGATTGGTTTTGTAAATTAGTTATCAGTTAGTGGAGATTTATTGGTCATAGAGCATTTTACTTGAGTTTGTGTCAGTTATTAAACAGGAACACTTTCAGGGATTATATTTTGTTATGGAGAACAAAAAAAGGAAAGACCATTTGGTGGTGATCATGGCTGGATTTAGAAAATACAGGCCCTTAGGCTGCACCTGTGGTATGGGTCCTGGATTCGGGTATGGAATACCCCCAATGAAAGGAGGCCCACCCCCAGAGGAAATTTGAAAAACTAGGTGGAGAATGGTGATTTATAAGGGACTTTATGCTATTCTACATAGTCTGGTCTGATAATGTTAATGATTTGTCTGTTATAACATAATGTTTGTACCCATATGGATGAGAAAATTTAATACATTAGACAATTTTAATATCGTTAATTTATAACTCATGTTATTTTAGGTAAAGATAAGCCACAAAAGTCAACATAGCTTTAAAACTTTAATGTACACTGGTGAGTCAACAAGCAAGGACGTAGCTAGCAAGGAGGTCCAAAGGGTCCGGATCCCCAAATTTCAATTTTGTCAATTACTTTTTTTAGTAAACTATTATTATTATTATTTAAATAATTCAGTATTGCTGACATGTACTGCTGTACGATCGTTCTCAACAGAGAAACGGGTCAAGAACTTTTTAAGGAACAAAATGGAGCCTTACTATCTGTCAACTACGGGAAAATATCAGTTGTCTGCCCCCCCCCATATTGCTTCCTGGCTACGTTCTTGTTAATAAGAAAAGTACAAGTCATTATTAAGTACTTATGAATAAATCTATAGTCATAAATTAAGTGTACTGCAAATGAGTCATTCTTGCTGATTGGTTTCCGTCTAAGCTTCTCTGCAATGAAGCCGTTTATGATGTCCTCACGATTGTCTTGTCTCAGAATGTCATGTTCTGTACTAAGCATGGCCAAAACATTTAGCCTGTCTTTTGGCATAGACGTCCGGAGTCTGTTCTTGATCAGCTTCATCTTAGAAAATGATCTTTCTGCAGAGCAATAAGTCACCATCATGAAAAGGTCCATTCTTAACGCCACTTCTACATTAGGAAAGCAATATTTTACGTTGTTTTCCAGCATAACCTTTCTTTACAAATTTGCTTTTCAATTTCCTCATACTCATTTTGAAACTGGTTGGAGAAGTTCTTGAATTGTAAAACTTCGTTGGCCAATTTTTCGTCTAGATCTTCGTTGTAGCTAACACCTCATCATTAGAGAGCATGTCCAATTTGTTATAGATCCCAAACTTTGCATCGACAAGTACGTATGTTTGAAGACTCGATGTCAATGCACCGTCAAGTTCATCTATGACTAATGAAGTTTTGGTAGTAGTGGGGATGGGCGGAGAGGGGAAGAGGAGTCACAGTCAAATTCCAACATGAACCCTTGCTCGCACACTAGAGATGGAAATATCGTTGTTTAGCGGCAACGCGTTGCGACGTTATTCTGTGCGGCAACGTGTTATTTCAGCAACTGTTGCTGACTGACCGTTGCGAAACGGTTGTCCGTCTATCCAGTGCGCATCGTTGTTTGAACAACGTTTTCCAGTGGCTGTTGCTTATAGAACATTATTGAAATTAAATGAATTACTGAAACACGGAATTTATCACTATCTTAATGTACTCAAATTTATCATTAAATCTGCTTACCATCGTTACCATAATTTATTTTGAGATAGTTAAAAATACAATTTCGTTTAGTTTAAAACAAACAGCTTTTATAATTAATCTAACATTATTAATAAAATTCTTTATAATTATAATAATTTGTAACAAAATAATATATTAAACACTCACTGTTACTGGACCAATAAAGCATTGCAAAATTTAATAAAACTCTTAACCATGGTTTTATTATATGACTGATTAATCATTCATATAATTTTATCGTTGATAACTGACCAACGATGACCAGTGACTTTATTTTGTAATTGTAATTGTGGAGCGAGCCACTAGGCGCGCGCCTGTCTTCTATGTTTAAATCCGGCCCTCGTGCTGATACTGCTATACATTTATCACTGTTACTTGCCTGTACATCCATGGTAATAATTACCATCGTCGATACTGTTGTAGAGTCAATGCGTAGAGAGATGTAGAGAAAATCTTCAAGTTTCATGAGGAAAGTGAATTACACCGAAGTACAATCTGGTGAATGTAGACATTCCGGTGAACGTAGACACATTCCGGTGAACGTAGACATTCCTGTGAACGTAGTCATTCAGGTGAATGTAGACATTCCGGTGAACGTAGACATTCCGGTGAACGTAGTCGTTCAGGTGAATGTAGACATTCGGGCGAATGTAGACGTTCCGGTGAATGTCGACATGAATGTAGATTTTTCGACAGCACAACCATAATTCCCTAGAAATGGACAAAATTCTGCACAGTCGACATATTGCCAAGCATGAAGTATATAAGCATTAAATACGTGAGATCTCAGGATTTCTTAAATTTTCAAACTGAAAAAAGTCGCTGATGTCATGCGGAATCTCTTCTAAGGCCATGCGTAATCGGACACGTTTATATCAACGTGAGAAGATAGTTAATTCTTCAAATTAAATAAAAGTCCACTTCACTTTTTTATAAAAAGGTCATCTTATCTGGTGAATCCCGCTATACGTCATGGCGTGATAGCTCATGGATACTGAGTGGACAAAGCCACACAGAAAAAAGTATTACAAGTACACCAGAGATTCCAAGAAATATAATTATCATTTACAGCAACAAAGTCTGTAAAAAGTATCCAATTTGTTACATCAGATAGGACTGCTTATTTCACAGAATTCATTATAATGTCTGGCGGTACTTCCATTACCAAATTTAGTACTTTAGTACTAGTAACCAATTTTAACTAAAATAATTGTAGAGTTCAGTTTCTTATCCTAAGAAGTAATTAATACAAACATGCTGTATTTTATTTGAAGTTTTGCCATTTAAAAGAGAATAAACAGGTATAGTTGTTACACGAAGATATAAACATAAACGTTCAATGTTGCCAACTGCTGATTCATTCTATTCCGATAATGTCAATCAACTTTGCCCAGACTATACATTAGTCTACTCATTCTGAACACAAATCTATCCAACAATCAAATCTGGGTTTTCTTTAGGATTTAATTGAAATAGTTATTCAATTCTAGTGGATATTTGGTTGTTTTATGCTTTATTTCATAAAGGCTTCAGAGCACTGGAAGTAAAATGCTCCTCCGATGAAAATAATGGTGATACTAATCAATAAACACCGAGAAAAAACGAATAAGTACTGTTTATTTTATTGGTGTTTTATTGTTGTCAAACTATACACTACAATAATTTATTAATATAAGTTGGTATCTTAAAACCATATAGTCAGTCAAATATTTATTGCGGAGACAAAAAGTACATTTGAATAGCAAACGCCAAGTACGAGTATCTAATAATTTTGCCACGTCGAATTCTCATATACAGGGTGACAATTAAGTCTGGAACCTCTTTTTTAATTTTTGAACCACAATAGAAAGAAATACCAAAGTTCACACGTGTTTACTGGTGATAGTAATGCACACATCTGCCCAATTACCGACCGGATAATCCCTTTGGGGGACGGTCCACAAGGAGTCAGACAAAATTCTTAAATAGCAGCATAGGTCAAGTTTGGTATCACATTAAAGGTCTTACTTAGCAGAGTACAATACCCCAAACCGGACTTGAAAAGGTCGATTCATTCAGTAGTTATAGCTATTTGAATTTTAAAACAATTGAATAATGTAAATTATTAAGTATTACAAGTAAACACCAATTTTTAAGTACCTGTGATCAAAGTAAGTGTTCAAAATGTTCCCCTCCCATCATCTGACAATGTAGTAATCAAAGCCAGGAATCAATAATTATTACCAATAACACAACTACTGTTAGAATGTGAAAGTGGCAGATTGAGTCATACACAGCATCCACAGAAACTTAACGTTTGGGTAGGTATTATAGGAAATCAAATTATGGGCCCATTATTTATCAGTGGTAATTTAAATGGTGACTCGTGTCTAGCAAAGCTCCAAAATGAGATAATTCCTGCACTTGAATTATTCCTGCAAGCTGCTCTTGGTCGACAATTTCAAAGAATTTATTTCCAACAAGATGGTGCGCCACCACACTTTGCTCTCCTTGTTAGAGAATACTTGGATACAATATTCCTTCACAGATGGATTGGAAGATGTGGTACAGTAGAGTGGCCTGCTCGTTCCCCTGATTTATCTCCGATGGATTTTTTTCTTTTGGGATACCTCAAAGATAAAGTTTATCGTACTAAGCCTCGAGATTTGGCACACCTAAGAAATCTCATAATCCAAGAAGCTCAAGATATTCCTCGTGACTACCTTCAAAATGCAGTGGATGGCTTTTACAACCGCCTAGGACATTGCCAGACGGTGGGAGGGGAACATTTTGAACACTTACTTTGATCACAGGTAGCCTACTTAAAAATTGGTGTTTACTTGTAATACTTAATAATTTACATTATTCAATTGTTTTAAAATTCAAATAGCTATAACTACTGAATGAATCCACCTTTTGAAGTCCGGTTTGCGGCATTGTACTCTGCTAAGTAAGACCTTTAATTTGATACCAAACTTGACCTATGCTGCTATTTAAGAATTTTGTCTGACTCCTTGTGGACCGTCCCCCAAAGGGATTATCTGGTCGGTAATTGGGCAGATGTGTGCATTACTATCACCAGTAAGCACGTGTGAACTTTGATATTTCTTTCTATTGTGGTTCAAAAATTAAAAAAGAGGTTCCAGACTTAATTGTCACCCTGTATATATATATATATATATATATATATATATATATATATATACACACATTTTGACACTCACTCTGTTCCATTCGTCGCCAATTGTTTCCCACCTGAAATCGAGAGTAAGTCTTCTGATTGCGGTTTCCCAGTTATACGCCATAAACGCGTTCGACACTAAACAGCGTTTCAAACGAGTTTCAAGTGCTTTAAAAGTAGGCGAATTTTAAATTTAATTTGACAAGCTGTGCATGAGATGAACCCCTGTCTGTGAGTACAAACGTTCATGAATTACCGTCCTGTGTCTCCCAGTTCGGTAATTTTCTCTGCCTGTTGTCTCGTACGAGTGAACATCCCGTTCGTTGGTCAAGGTGCATTTAAACAAATAATATGACATTGTTTCTAAAATGTAGAGGCTTGGCAGAGTCAACAGTTGCAATCTTTTGAAAACTGGTCTGCACGACTCTCTTAATTTATTGTAGTTTTGCAATGATGCGTATCGCTCGTTTTTGAACTTGGACGCTCTCAAAAATTGGTTACTTGCACATGCATCCCACAGCACTAGTCCGTAGGTGAGATGTGGATAGATCAAGCCATAATAAGCCGTCATCATAACCTGAATAGGGTAGTAATTAGCTAGAGACCTCAGCACATAAATGCCTGAGTCTAATTTGGAACTAACGTAATCGATATGAACATTCCATGTCAAACCTTGATCAAGGTAAATTTCAAAGAATTTCGAGGAACAGATCTCTTCTAGTATGACATCAAATTGATTAAATATATTTAATAACATTAAACTAGTTAGCACAATATCTGGTTAATACATGACATCAAATCATTTTACGAACAAACGGTTTTGTGAATGATAAAATAATTATAACACACTTCCTGTTTTTCTCTACGCTGAATAATGCCTAATTTATATTTATTTTGTAGCATTAAACAGTCACCATCTTGAAACCTTAAGAAATATGAGTTAGTTATAAACGTTTGACATGTTCTAAGTTTCTATAAAATGATGAGATTTTGTCATGAGTAGTTGAGGTAAAACATTTACAAAATATGCGAACAGGTGCCATTTTGAAACATTTCATTGGTTGGTGGTGACTAACGAACATATTCAGGGTACTTGTGTGTATTATCTCCTTGCCGAGTTTAGTTTGAATGAATAAGACAATTCACATTTGGAATACTTTGCCTTTTATTTAATACCAATTTTAATTTTAATTTAAAAATTAAGCTTGGTAAAATACTATTTATGCAGTGGGTAACATATATTTTGACTTGTATCAAAGCAAATATGTTTTTTATTTTTTAAATGCAAGTGCTTTTTAATTTATGCTTCACCAAATACATTTTTTATAAGCTCTCTTTTAGTGTTAGCATGATATATTTTTTTAATGAAGTACATTTTTATTACGTGTACTGATATATAATATAACAATAAAAACAATTAAAAATATATGAGCTCGTACATGTAAATATTAACAAATCTAATAATAATAATATTAACAATAATTATAATAATATTAACTTATAAACACGAATTTTACTTTAAAAAAATCAGCATTATGAATGTGTTATCGTATATTCTGTGAAATAAATGTGTAAATATTTGTCAGACGTAAATGCAAACTAAACAAATTTCATTATAATTACATGCAGTTCGTAAGGAATTAAATGATGCGAGAGATTGTAATAATTACACAAAGGTTTGATTGCATTGTGGATGACTTTTTCTGTACTTCAAGTTTTTAGTTTAGAACTATTCTGAAAAAAATGTACACGTTTCCCCCACCGGATCCGCCTTAAACGCAGTAAGTATATATTTTTATTGTGAAGCATCATTCAAGTATAAGGAAAGGATTAAAGCTTAACACATCATTTCATTCTTAGACGTCCGACTAAAGCTTAAGAATATAATGATTAATAATAGAAGTGTAAATATAGTGATTAAACTGTTTTCGTGACACATTGAGGTTATAATAAACTGTTTGTGCACAATGATTTATTTTTGGTCATATCAGCCTTGACTCTGGTCTTATCGTGTTTAAAAGTACTTCCTCATAAAAAGGGACATTATATCAGGCCAGACCAGAGTATTTTTATAACTATATAGCTTTAATAGACGCTGGATTGTAATATTATTTCAACAAAAGGGAAACATTTAATTAGTTTTTATTTACTTACACAGCATAGTTATTGGTTAAGGAAGTAAATAAAGTGACTATGATAGCTTAATGTAGAGCGCGTAATAACCAAGACAAACTGAATAACAAATTAAGAAGGTTGAAATTAAAAAAAGCCTTGAAACATCGAGTTTAAATAAAAAGGCTGATAGAGATGCAATGTTAATGATAAATTTAACCCGCGGAGTTTCGTATAATGAACTCCCAAACTCGGTCTTTCTTAGAAAGAGTTCTTTGATGTCCCTTTGTGGTGCTTCGTTATTAAAAATTTCGATCCTACAAGTTGGTCTTAAACTTAAGACTTGATGTCTAACTTTTACTGAACTTCTCAATTGTAAATCCGACATCAAGAAAATGCCAAGTGATAACATTTGTTGTGCAATTGTGTCACATCAATGTATAATATTGAATAATCTACTAGTTTTTCACCCGGAATGTTTGAAAATGATTTACCACACAAGTATAAGAGTTGACATACAAGGTGTCCCAGAACTTTACTAGTCTTTTCAGATATTATTCCTCGACCAAAGACAACCCAAAATATCATATTCAAACATTCGAAAACTCAATAATTACCTGTTCATTTTGTATTTTATGATTATATATTTTTAGTTCAAGGGCGATTTGTTGTAAAAAGTTGAAATTTACTATACAAAACCAAAAGAAACCTAATTACTACGATAATTAATTAAGATATTATGATAACAATCCAACAATATAATGTTATAATCAGCTGATTAGAGAAATTAAAACACCTGATTGTTGTGGTTCACTATAGTACGAGGCAAATCATTGCAAGTCAACTTTATCTCTATATATAAAAATGAATGTTTGTGTGTTTGTCCTTTATGGAATCGTAAACTATTGGACCGATCATTATGAAAATTGGTATGTATATACATTTTTCCACGGAGAAGGTTTATATGATATGCCCATTGATGTAACTCGCCACGAGGCGGCGCTGTAAAAGATAACAATTTTCAAAGCGCCTGCAAACTATAAACTGCCATTACGAGACAGTTACGAATATTAATTTGCCAAAGACTATTAGAAGGCACTAAGTTAGAATATATGTTTGTCTTTACGATAAATATATGGTTGAACTTAAAGCTTGACTGTTAGACCGCTTTATAATAACATACATGTACGTGTATAATGGCTATATAATAAGCATACACAGATTTTCTTGATCGTGACAACAAGGCAAACTCTACATCGGTGTTAGAAATATAATGCACTTGAACCAGAAGTGCAAATACATGGCCAAGGCTTACGTAAAGCGTGCGAAGCCGCGGGAAACAGCTAGTTATCTATAAAAAATGAATATTTGTGTGTTTGTCCTTTATAGACTCAGAAACTATTTGACCGATCATTATGAAAATTTGTATGCATATGTATTTTTCCACGTAGAAGGTTTATATGCTATGCCCATTGATGTAACTCACCACCAGGAGGCGCTGCAAAATATATAAGTTATCAAAGCGCCTGCACATTGTAAACTACAATTACGAGATAGTTGTGTATAATAACCACACACTATGTGAAGGCGCTAGGTTTTTATGGATATTTGTCTTTCAAATGAATTTCTGTTTGGCCTTATAGCTTGAATGTTAGACCACTTTATTATTAAGTACATGTACGTGTACAATGGCTATATACATACATTTTTGGCAGATTTTCTTGATAGTGTCAACAAGGTAAACTCTACATCGGCGTTGACAATATAATTCACTTGAACCAGAAGTGCTCATACACGAGCAAAGCTTACAAACAGCGTGCGAAGCCGCGGGGAACAGCTAGTATATTAGAAATAGATCTCAATCAAGAATTATAATATTGTGTTATCGTAACAAACTGATATTTTATAACCATACGAATTTTAAACTATATATCTCAGTGTATTAAACAACAGTGTATTTGCCACAACCCAGGTCTGCAATGACATTTAATATTGTTTCGCACTCGGTTTTTTTTAAAGGGAATTATGCCCCTTAATTATTCTTTGTTTGAAGTTTGCTTTTGGCGATGGAAGGATTGTGAAGGAAACAATATTTTTCCGGACATATGCCATCGTTCAGTGATGCAAAAAATCAGTAACACTACGTTCCGACATCTGCAATATGATTTCTTCTTCAGGTAAATAACTAACCCAACACATAATTACAAACTAGGTTAAATAAATAAATCATACCAGAGCGTTGTGATACGCGTAAGTCAGGAATCACAACCACCATCTTGTGTGTCAACTTCACTAACTTTAAAACATGCACTTGATAAAAACTAAACACAACACTAATTATAAAAACTGAACTACAGAATACAGTTCCCAATAGGTCTGCATTCGCCGACCAACCACCTTTTAGGTCGGAAAAATCCCGTTTCCTTCCTTAATTATTAACCGAATTTTTAATATTTGGTATAGTTGCATTTGTGTAAATAAAATGTAATCAATTTTACTTTCAATTATGTGTTGTTTTTAAGATACATACAGTTTTGTATGTACAGCTTTAAAATTTGTCATTTTCTTTAATACTAAGTTCAGCTTACAAAATAAGTAGTTCCTAAATTAAAAATATATAAGTAACAATTATAAAAAGGCAGCTGTTCGAGCAAATACTTTTCTAATGTTTGGATTTTGTATTTTGGTTTGTATTTCGTCCAGAAATAGTACCTGAAAAGGTCGGTAGAGTTCTGGGATACCCTGTATATTTTAAATCATATCAATAACCACTACTGTTTTTTGACTAATAGTACAATTAAGAAAAGATCTCAACAAGAATCGTTATTAAAATGGACATGTATTATTCCGTTAATAGCTTATGGCTTAGATACATGTAGCTCACTCTCTCATACATGAGTTCATGCGACGTGAGTGTGTCATTACGTCCCCCAGCCCTCTCTTCCTATTTTCTTTTTGTTCGATTGTTCTACAGCGTTCATCGCAATTACATTCAGCTGCACTGTCTTTTTGTTAAAGGCCTAATAAATACCTAATCGTATCAGCTAAATTCTGATGGAATATTGAGCATAACGAACTGCTGAGCGGACTGAGATAACACTTGAGCTCACAACTTTGATATCGCGGTTTGTGGCTCAACTTGATAGCAGTGTTACTATATCGCGCCATTGCAGTCAGCGTCGCTCTCTTTTTGATATTGCAGAACTACTAAATACCTAATCGAATCAGCAAAATTGTCTTGGAATATTGAGCATAACGAACTGCTGAGCGGACTGAGATAACACTTGAGCTTACAACTTTGATATCGCGGTTTGTGGCTCAACTTGATAGCAGTGTTCCTATATCGCGCCATTGCAGTCAGCGTCGCTCTCTTTTTGATATTGCAGAACTACTAAATACCTAATCGAATCAGCAAAATTGTCTTGGAATATTGAGCATAACGAACTGCTGAGCGGACTGAGATAACACTTGAGCTCACAACTTTGATATCGCGGTTTGTGGCTCAACTTGATAGCAGTGTTACTATATCGCGCCATTGCAGTCAGCGTCGCTCTCTTTTTGATATTGCAGAACTACTAAATACCTAATCGAATCAGCAAAATTGTCTTGGAATATTGAGCATAACGAACTGCTGAGCGGACTGAGATAACACTTGAGCTTACAACTTTGATAACGCGGTTTGTGGCTCAAATTGATAGCAGTGTTCCTTTATCGCGCCATTGCAGTCAGCGTCGCTCTCCTTTTGATATTGCAGAACTACTAAATACCTAATCGAATCAGCAAAATTGTCTTGGAATATTGAGCATAACGAACTGCTGAGCGGACTGAGATAACACTTGAGCTTACAACTTTGATATCGCGGTTTGTGGCTCAAATTGATAGCAGTGTTCCTTTATCGCGCCATTGCAGTCAGCGTCGCTCTCTTTTTGATATTGCAGAACTACTAAATACCTAATCGAATCAGCAAAATTGTCTTGGAATATTGAGCATAACGAACTGCTGAGCGGACTGAGATAACACTTGAGCTTACAACTTTGATAACGCGGTTTGTGGCTCAAATTGATAGCAGTGTTCCTATATCGCGCCATTGCAGTCAGCGTCGCTCTCTTTTTGATATTGCAGAACTACTAAATACCTAATCGAATCAGCAAAATTGTCTTGGAATATTGAGCATAACGAATTGCTGAGCGGACTGAGATAACACTTGAGCTTACAACTTTGATAACGCGGTTTGTGGCTCAACTTGATAACAGAGGCTTTGTTTGTGGTGGTCAGAAAGTTCGGCTTTCTATAGCGAGCATTGTAGTAACGCTGCATCTTGTCAGAAATTGTGGAACTATTAAAAGCGTACCATTCATTTGAATTATTTTATAACACTGAACACCGCGATCTGCTATAAGTAGGTTAAGTAACCGGTTTACAGCTCTTACATGGTCTGTTGTCGAAGTTGTCTAAAGGATCTTCGATGTTTTGGTCAAAATGTATCCAAAGCTTTATCCTGTTAGAGATTGTAGATCAATGTGTCTTCTAGAAAGTTTTAATTTAAAGAGTTGGACTTTGATCAGACCAATTTTGTAAAACGTAGCCCCAACTTGGTAGGCCAGAGTCTATTGGGTTCACCTAATACTTTCTCTGTTTTTATTCATTGATCAAATAATTTCCTACCTGATTAGTAATTTGTTTTAATTGAACATTTGGAAACTTTGAGCGTGAGAGAGCATGAGGGAACATTTAATAATTTTGATCGTTTAAATGATCTTAATTAGTTCTACAATAGCAGAGAAATTTTACGAAACTTGGTGAAATAATGAAACAGGGAAATGAATATGACATTTATTAAACTAAATAAACACTTTATAGGCCAATGTTTATTAATCTTGAATTTATTCAATTTATATTGTTCCTATCATGTACAATATAGATTCACCCTAAGTAACAAGTTATGTAATCTATCGTAGATCAACAGCATTAGACTTCATTTTCTAAAATACCATAAGCTTTGTTAATACATTTATCCCTAACACTCACTTAAGTAAAACCAAACCCAGTTTACGTTTCATTATAACTTTTGTGACCAAACTAATTTAACAACAAATTGTATTTCAATGGGTCTCTTTTGAGAAATGTATATCTTGGTGGGGCTTACAAGCTGCAAGATATATATACAAGTTCACCTGGTCTATCACCACTAGATTACTTTGTGTGGGGCCATATTAAAGACAATGTATACAAATCAATACCACAGTGTATGAACGAACTGAGAAAAAGAATTGTGCGAGAAATTCAAAGAGTTTGGCAGGAGTCCATCCAACTTACCATTTTAGGTTTCTACAACAGGTAGTATATTGTTAGTCCTTTGACACGGAGCAGTTTGAACGCCTATTATAAAACACTGATGTTATTAAGCCAAATGAACTTTAATTTTACAAACCTATTAAACAAAAAACTTTAAGAATAAAAATAACTCACTCATGCGAATTTAAATGTAATAATTTTGATTCTAACTATTTTAGGAATAAGCGTATTTGAAATTTGAATTATTTTTGAAGATTTGGTATTTTGAGGGCAGGTTTAATCTTATGATTGTAATCGAAGAGAAAAGTGTTGTAGTTTACATATATTGAGTTTTGTGCAGTCGTTAACAAGTTAATCCTTGGGGTATCCAAAAGTATTTAACCTTTATACATATATTAATAAAAACGGAATTTTACATTACACTTACACACTACTAATGTTATAAAATAAATTACTACTGCATACCATAAAGTAGTACTATTTAGAGAACTATACTTCTTCAGTTATCAATGAAAGGAAGATGGGATCACTGGTGCAGATTGAATATAACAAAGAACTGACCACTGGTACAATATGTGAAATAAGTTTGACCACTGGCGGAGATTGAATATAACAAAGAACTGACCACTGGTACAATGTGTGAAATAAGTTTGACCACTGGAGGAGATTGAATATAACAAAGAACTGACCACTGGTACAATGTGTGAAATAAGTTTGACCACTGGCGGAGATTGAATATAACAAAGAACTGACCACTGGTACAATATGTGAAATAAGTTTGACCACTGGCGGAGATTGAATATAACAAAGAACTGACCACTGGTACAATGTGTGAAATAAGTTTGACCACTGGAGGAGATTGAATATAACAAAGAACTGACCACTGGTACAATGTGTGAAATAAGTTTGACCACTGGCGGAGATTGAATATAACAAAGAACTGACCACTGGTACAATATGTGAAATAAGTTTGACCACTGGGGGAGATTGAATATAACAAAGAACTGACCACTGGTACAATGTGTGAAATAGGTTTGACCACTGGCGGAGATTGAATATAACAAAGAACTGACCACTGGTACAATGTGTGAAATAAGTTTGACCACTGGCGGAGATTGAATATAACAAAGAACTGACCACTGGTACAATGTGTGAAATAAGTTTGACCACTGGCGGAGATTGAATATAACAAAGAACTGACCACTGGTACAATATGTGAAATAAGTTTGACCACTGGCGGAGATTGAATATAACAAAGAACTGACCACTGGTACAATGTGTGAAATAAGTTTGACCACTGGCGGAGATTGAATATAACAAAGAACTGACCACTGGTACAATGTGTGAAATAAGTTTGACCACTGGCGGAGATTGAATATAACAAAGAACTGACCACTGGTACAATGTGTGAAATAAGTTTGACCACTGGAGGAGATTGAATATAACAAAGAACTGACCATGGTACAATATGTGAAATAGGTTTGACCACTGGCGGAGATTGAATATAACAAAGAACTGACCATGGTACAATATGTGAAATAAGTTTGACCACTGGCGGAGATTGAATATAACAAAGAACTGACCACTGGTACAATGTGTGAAATAAGTTTGACCACTGGCGGAAATTGAATATAACAAAGAACTGACCATGGTACAATATGTGAAATAAGTTTGACCACTGGCGGAGATTGAATATAACAAAGAACTGACCATGGTACAATATGTGAAATAAGTTTGACCACTGGCGGAGATTGAATATAACAAAGAACTGACCACTGGTACAATGTGTGAAATAAGTTTGACCACTGGCGGAGATTGAATATAACAAAGAACTGACCATGGTACAATACGTGAAATAAGTTTGACCACTGGCGGAGATTGAATATAACAAAGAACTGACCATGGTACAATATGTGAAATAAGTTTGACCACTGGCGGAGATTGAATATAACAAAGAACTGACCATGGTACAATATGTGAAATAAGTTTGACCACTGGCGGAGATTGAATATAACAAAGAACTGACCACTGGTACAATATGTGAAATAAGTTTGACCACTGGCGGAGATTGAATATAACAAAGAACTGACCACTGGTACAATGTGTGAAATAAGTTTGACCACTGGCGGAGATTGAATATAACAAAGAACTGACCATGGTACAATATGTGAAATAGGTTTGACCACTGGCGGAGATTGAATGTAACAAAGAACTGACCATGTTACAATATGTGAAATAGGTTTGACCACTGGCGGAGATTGAATATAACAAAGAACTGACCATGGTACAATACGTGAAATAAGTTTGACCACTGGCGGAGATTGAATATAACAAAGAACTGACCACTGGTACAATGTGTGAAATAAGTTTGACCACTTGCGGAGATTGAATATAACAAAGAACTGACCATGGTACAATATGTGAAATAAGTTTGACCACTGGCGGAGATTGAATATAACAAAGAACTGACCATGGTACAATATGTGACATAGGTTTGACCACTGGCGGAGATTGAATATAACAAAGAACTGACCATGGTACAATATGTGAAATAAGTTTGACCACTGGCGGAGATTGAATATAACAAAGAACTGACCACTGGTACAATGTGTGAAATAAGTTTGACCACTGGCGGAGATTGAATATAACAGAGTGACTACTGAGGACACGCGCTACATTCACTCAAGTTGTAATATTTAGGTTTATTTGCACTAGATTTATTTAGACAATATGTTGTCTTGTAAAATATTTTAAAATGCTTTTTATATATTTTTTAGTCATTTTAACTAAAAGCTTTTTAAATGGCCGCCATGGTAAATGGATAGATGTGAAATTTGCTATATATGTTTTTAAAGTAGACTTTAATGTATGTGTAAGGGCTTTGAAGAAAAACGTGTTTTAATAAAAACTCATACAGGCAGAACTTAGAAATCCACCTATAGTTAAAATGAGTTTACTATTACCATAGGAACGATCCTCTAAAATATCCGACAAGAGTTCCGAAACACCCTGTATATGTATTGAGTCTATTTGAATACTGTCACGCATCGCCTGTAATAGTAATTAAGAGGCAAAATAATAATGCAAATTAAAAATGTAAATGGCATCGTTATCTAATAACCATATAGTAATCCTAAAAGTTGATTAATAAATGTAATTACAAATCAGACATGAAAATCCATAAGAGAAGTGCTCTAAAGTGGCTGTAATTGAACTGTAATAGTTCACGCCTCAGCTGGAAAACTAATATATTAACGAACAATAAAGAAACAAATGGAACGTTCTTTTGTGAACAAACCCGGGGCAATAACCAAACAAACAATGATGCTGGTATATAACACCTATTTGCATAATTATCGGTTTGAATGTTTGATCAAAAAATAGTGGCGTAATTAGTTCAGTACGGTTAGTCGCGTGTTTGAACACCGCTATGAAATTACTATTTCCTTTGTAAAACGTTAGTTGTTTAGATCGTAATTTTTAATTAGAAATAAAACTCTAATGGATTTTCCCAATAAGTACAGTATCGTAAAGACCGGTTAAGGTTACGTAACACGTTTTCTGAAATGTTAATCCAAAAAGATAGCATTGTTTTGAAAGGCAAGGACATCACCGAGTATTATCAATTTAGTGTCAGGGAGTGTTTCTCTAATCTGATATGGGTCAAGTTCTACTTAATTGTGGAAGCAAACAAGTTTAAAGGTCAAATCTCCCACTCACACAGTGATTTCATACCAATACTGAACAGCTGAGCTGCAAAACATATTTGCATGTCATACCCTTCACATTTTTCGTACTAGAATTTGTGATTACGTCTCTTTATACGCCGACACGAGCAATTGATTTATTTGTGCCTTATAGCAAATGTGATGATGGTATGACTCTAAAACTCTTGATATGTCTAAAGTCAAAAGGTTTTGTGGAAGATTCACAAGCCACAAAATATATTGAATCTGCATCAAGCCAATACCTGAACTTTTTGAAAAGCTTCAGTTTTGGACTAAAGTATCTAGAGATACAATTCGATTGATTTATGTTATTATTAATACCAATAAATGCTTAGAATGTTGGGTTTTGCTCATGGGAAGACGTTTGGTTTTAAAAAATGTTTTCTGTAGCACTCACCGAAGTTGGACGTGATGTAGTGACGCGTGAAGGTATAAAGGTGACATTTGAAGCTTTGGTGAAGCCCAAGATCAACCGGTTTCCGAATCACCAGTACCTAAATCAGCAATCAGACTCCGTAGTTTGAATGTGGGCTCCAAAGAATTTAAGATTTGACATCACGGTAGTGATGCAAAAATTCAATTACTAAGCTGAAGCCTAGACATAACCGACTGTTTTTTTTTTTGGGGGGGGGGGGCACTGCCCATACTGGAGAGAATACACATAAGAAACCTGTAGTTGAAATTCTGTAATACAATCTTTCAAATACTTTTTCAATAACATTATTGTACTATAAATGGTGACCTGACTTTCGCCTATCACTCGAGAGGCTGGAAACATTTCATTTCTGTCTGTCTGTCTGTCCGCACAATATCTCTAAAACTAACATTCCTACGAATTTGAAAGTTTGCGTGAAGCTTCATTTTTTATGTGGGAAATACTGAGTTTGATGACGGCCCAAGTCTCTACTACGAGCCTAGCCAGTATGTCTCCCTTAAATATATGTATCCGATTAATATGTAGTAAACTTTCAAACTGCGGTTGTTTTATATTCAAAAGACCACGTTAAATATAAAAGAGGTTTTTGAAGTTGCAGATTTATTCTATAACTATTTCTATAATCTGTGTGTATTGAAAAAAAGTTTGGTATTAATTGCAAAGACACAGTTGAGAGATTTTAATAAAGACAAAAATTTTAAAACAATTAAAACAGTTAAAGAAAAGTTAAAAGCTCAAGAGTATAAGGGAGACATTTGCATTTATTACATCAGGCAGTTTCTCATGAATAACTATTTTATACTGGAATATTTATAACTACGTAGAAAACAGTATATTGAATTTCACATCTTTATTTTTTTTCATAACATTTTGACAAATGAACAAAATGATATAGCGATCTGCTGTAAGTAGGTTAAGATACCCGACTTTGCTAACAACTTTGATAACGCGGTTTGTGGCGCAACTTGATAACAACGGCTTTGGTTGTGGTGGTCAGAAAGTTCGGTCTCCCGATAACGTGCCATTATTATCAATGCCACACTCTGTTCGGAGTTGTGGAACAACTAAAAACGTTGCTTCATCAGTTGGAACATTTTTGAAATAAATTATATAGCGATTTGTTGTAAGTAGGTTAAGATACCGACTGAGCTAACAACTTTGATAACGCGGTTTGTGGCGCAACTTGATAACAACGGCTTTGGTTGTGGTGGTCAGAAAGTTCGGTCTCCCGATAACGTGCCATTATTATCAATGCCACACTCTGTTCGGAGTTGTGGAACAACTAAAAACGTTGCTTCATCAGTTGGAACATTTTTGAAATAAATTATATAGCGATCTGTTGTAAGTAGGTTAAGATACCGACTGAGCTAACAACTTTGATAACGCGGTTTGTGGCGCAACTTGATAACAACGGCTTTGGTTGTGGTGGTCAGAAAGTTCGGTCTCCCGATAACGTGCCATTATTATCAATGCCACACTCTGTTCGGAGTTGTGGAACAACTAAAAACGTTGCTTCATCAGTTGGAACATTTTTGAAATAAATTATATAGCGATCTGTTGTAAGTAGGTTAAGATACCGACTGAGCTAACAACTTTGATAACGCGGTTTGTGTATCAACTTGATAACAGCGGCTTTGGTTGTGGTGGTCAGAAAGTTCAGTCTTCAGATAACGTACATTTATTATCAGTGCCACACTCTGTTCGGAGTTGTGGAACAACTAAAAACGTTGCTTCATCAGTTGGAACACTTTTAAAATAAATGATATAGCGATCTGCTGTAAGTAGGTTAGTATATCCGACTAAGCTAACAACTTTGATAACGCGGTTTGTGTATCAACTTGATAACAGCGGCTTTGGTTGTGGTGGTCAGAAAGTTCGGTCTCCCGATAACGTGCCATTATTATCAATGCCACACTCTGTTCGGAGTTGTGGAACAACTGAAAACGTTGCTTCATCAGTTCGGACACGTTTAGAATTACGAATATTGTGATCTGCTGTAAGTAGGTTAAGATAATGCCTGAGCTAACAACTTCGATTACGTGGTTTGTGGCGCAACTTGATAACAGCGGCTTAGGTTGTGGTGGTCAGAAAGTTCGGTCCTCCGATAACGTCCATTATTATCAATGCCACACTCTGTTCGAGGTTGTGGAACTACAAAAAAAATTATTCCATCTATTCGGAAACTTTTAGAATAGAGAATATTGCGATCTAATGTAAGCGGGTTATTATTATATAGTTTGAGCAAACAACTCTTATAACACGGTTTGGGGCACATTATGATAACAGCGGCTATGATTGTTGTGGTCAGAAAGTTCGATCTTATGGTGATGTGCCATTTCTATTACTGCCACACTATTTCGGGAGTTAGGGATTACTAAAAAGATATTCCTTTTTAATCTCATTTAAACCTTAGCGTCAGCTATGCCGGCTTCGAAGTGCACTGGGTTTTTTATTGTCAAAGTACATGATTGGACCTCCCCGGGATTTGAACCCGAGATCTCTCGGTTAGAGAGCCGATACTATAACCGTTAGTCTACGGACGTGGACTGAAAAGATAATTTATCAGTCGGGAATCTTTTAGAATAAATATTATTGCGATCTGTTGTTAACGAATTGAAATATCAAATGAGGTAACCAGTAGTGTAATGCTGTTTGAGGTACAATTTGATGACAGAATATGGGGTGGAGGTGGTTTGGATTTTGGTTCTTGAAACTAGCTATTGTATTTAGCAGTGTACTGTTGAGGTATATACAGAATTACTAAAGCTAGAGCGTAGCGACTTATTGTTAGCGGACCACGATGTCCAGCTTACAAGTTTGCTAACGCGGTTTGTGGCACAGCGGCATAACAATTGTTTTGTTTGTGTTGGTCAGAAAGTTCGGTCGTTGGTCAGCAAAACGACCTATTGTAGTCGGTATTACTCTCTGGTGGTATTTAGGGAACTCATAAAACTTTATCCACTCGGTATACTCTCCCACAATAGATTATCGTGTACTACAAGAAACAAATTAGGAACATATTTTAATAATAATGGAAATAAATAAATATAAAGAGTAACCATCTTATATTTATAGGAAAAAAGCATTAATTCTTTTTTTAAAGATTCTTATTAATTATGGATGAAGAATCTACCCCTTAAGGATTTATAGGAATTAGAATTAATAGGAAGGGTAATAGGAATTAAACACTGTTTTTTTGAGGATTAGAATTCTCTTTATAAGAAAAGTATAAAAAACCTTAAAAATTTGGGTTAAGCATGCACAAAAATAACAACCTCTTGGAAATTTAGGACAAAGAAATTGCCAAAATCGTGGATAACATCTAAATAAGTCTTACGCCAAATGACTCGAGCAATACCCATGGATACAAGGTGACTGGAGCAAGAACAAATCATGTTACTGCACAGAGAAAGCTCACTGAATACCACACCCGTAGGATAAAATCCTTTAAATGCTTGATTGAGGATTGCTGGCCTTTGAGACCACAGATAACCCAAATCGCATTTTTGTAATTTGCAGAATCAAAGAATGACTTTAGAGCAGTTCCCCCAAACAAAAATGATGCAGAGAAGTCTGATACGCGGTGGAGATTGATTAGCCTGAAAATCTATCTCTGGAGCAGTGCGAGCCTTCATCAGGAAGGACTTTGGGAACACTGATGCAGATTTACCTATCCCAATGTTAGGAACACCGATTCTGATTTATCTATCCCAACATTAGGAACAGTGATGCAAATTTACCTATCCCAACGTTAGGAACACTGATGCAGATTTACCTATCCCAACGTTAGGAACACCGATTCTGATTTACCTATCCCAACATTAGGAACAGTGATGCAAATTTACCTATCCCAACGTTAGGAACACTGATGCAGATTTACCTATCCCAACGTTAGGAACACTGATGAAGGTTTACCTATCCCAACGTTAGGAACACCGATTCTGATTTACCTATCCCAACATTAGGAACAGTGATGCAAATTTACCTATCCCAACGTTAGGAACACTGATGCAGATTTACCTATCCCAACGTTAGGAACACCGATTCTGATTTACCTATCCCAACATTAGGAACAGTGATGCAAATTTACCTATCCCAACGTTAGGAACACTGATGCAGATTTACCTATCCCAACGTTAGGAACACTGATGCAGATTTACCTATCCCAACGTTAGGAACACCGATTCTGATTTATCTATCCCAACATTAGGAACAGTGATGCAAATTTACCTATCCCAACGTTAGGAACACTGATGCAGATTTACCTATCCCAACGTTAGGAACACTGATGAAGGTTTACCTATCCCAATGTTAGGAACACTGATGCAGATTTACCTATCCCACCGTTAGGAACACTGATGCAGATTTACCTATCCCAACGTTAGGAACACTGATGAAGGTTTTACCTATCCCAACGTTAGGAACACTGATGCAGATTTACCTATCCCACCGTTAGGAACACTGATGCAGATTTACTTATCCCAACGTTAAGAACACTGATGAAGATGTACCTATCCTAACAGTAGGAACACTGATGTAGATTTGCCTATACCAACGTTAGGAACACTGATGAAGGTTTACCTATCCCAACGTTAGGAACACTGATGCAGATTTACTTATCCCAACGTTAAGAACACTGATGAAGATTTACCTATCCTAACAGTAGGAACACTGATGTAGATTTGCCTATACCAACGTTAGGAACACTGATGAAGGTTTACCTATCCCAACGTTAGGAACACTGATGCAGATTTACCTATCCCAACGTTAGGAACACTGATGAAGGTTTACCTATCCCAACGTTAGGAACACTGATGCAGATTTACCTATCCCAACGTTAGGAACACTGATGAAGGTTTACCTATCCCAACGTTAGGAACACTGATGCAGATTTACCTATCCCACCGGTAGGAAC
Source organism: Homalodisca vitripennis (assembly GCF_021130785.1). Classification (NCBI taxonomy): domain Eukaryota; kingdom Metazoa; phylum Arthropoda; class Insecta; order Hemiptera; family Cicadellidae; genus Homalodisca; species Homalodisca vitripennis. The sequence continues at coordinate 11,209 of NW_025782551.1, read as the reverse complement.
ACTGATGCAGATTTACTTATCCCAACGTTAAGAACACTGATGAAGATGTACCTGTCCCAACGTTAGGAACACTGTTGCAGATCCCAAAAATTACTGACTCAAATTTTACCTTTTTCAGAAAAGAATTGTGTCGCAAATTGACTACATAAAACTGACAAATGGTTCGTATGGAAAAATGCAGAACACTGCCACAGATTAACTACACACTTTTCAAAAGTTTGGTCTCATGAGAATGAATTATTTTTCCGGGCTGCATTCTGTCGGTGGATCGTGGAACTACGAACAAACTCTCCGACAATGTTGAGCACTATGATCTACTGTGAGCGCGTCAAGTTACGGCCCAAACTTACGACTATAACTTTGATAACTTGGTTTGTGGCGCAAGTTGATAACAGCAGCTTTGGTCGGCGCTGTGGTCACCAGAAGTTTGGTCTCCCTAACGAGAGTCAGATATTGCACTCGGGTATGTAGACCTACCACGTCGGTGAGCTTGGAAAGTACGAAAAAGATTAATTATGAATACCTTATTACACATATCGATTTTGGAAATAGCTACTAGGCACTATAGTTATAGTGACAACAAAGGTTATGTTTATAATTAACCAAACTTCTTAACGAAAAGTCTTTAGAGAGTACACTATAGCTTTTATTATATAACAATTGGTATTTTTGTGTTTTTTCACTTTTTAATCTTACCTAGTCACAAAGAATACAATATAAAGATACAAACATAATATATCTATAATAGTGAAAGGATTTATTACTGTTATATTGGAACAATTCCTTATATTACAAATTTGATTTTGGTCTAAAAGTTGGTCACATGGTTTGATTTGCACCTTTTGACTAAATCAATGGTAATATTGTACGTAATTTTATGTAATAAATATGTATTTTATGTGAATAAATAATCAGGTATTTTAAAAAATTAAAAAATCTTTAGCAGCTAGCGTGAGTATGTAAAATGAAAGGAAAGTCTTAAAGTATGCCAAAATGTTTAATCTAATTTTCACGCGAAAGTGGTTTTTATATGTATCAGGAGGCAATATAGTAATCATATTACGTTTCAATTTAATTTAATTATTCGAATACAAATTGCTTGATATATATGTATTTTTCGTTTTGTTTGATTTTAAGACATATTTTTTAAAGACGTTATTCATGAATTTTGAATAGGATAAAAATAAAAATTCTCTATATTAATACCATTTTTGTACAAAAAAACTCTGCAAGTGGCTGAGCGTTAGCAAAGCCTACCACTAGAGGTATCTCTCTGTTTCTACGATCCGAGAACAAACTGACCTATAGGCGTGATACATCTACGACACCAACAGTAACGTACGTATAATTTGTGTGCGATATAACTCATAGATATGATTGGTCCATCGCAATACATGTCTGGAGATAGGAAATTAGATAGAGAAAAATATTTAAGGGTTTGTAAGGATCATGCACGTGGTGGTTATTTACTTGGGAAAAAAGTCTGCTAAACCTGATAGTTAAAGGTAGAAGATATTTAAAGATTATGTTGCCCGGAGAGTTCTGGGAAGGGTTAAATGAGACAGCGCGTGTTTATCGTAATCTGTGAGAAATAGATGGTGATTTGAATTAAGAAAATACCTTACAGCGATAAATTTCACATAATTATGTACATTTATTTTTTCTATTGAACTCATGAGTGTATAATATATACTATACAATACTATGGGATAATATTTTATCCATCGATATTTGTATTTCTTATAAAAATATTCACAGACGTATTTCTATCATAAGATACAATCAAGCTGCAGTAATAAATTATTGTAGTTCATTTATGGACATATGCGTTACTTATGCTAAGTACTAATGTTTAGTCCTAACCTATGCATGTGATTGGAACAGTTGTCAATAAATAATTGGATTTCTTTTCGAAGCAATCTCTTGAAACCAAGAGCACTGAAATGATTATTTCACCCAACTGATAGATATGTATGACGGACGCTCTTATTCAAATTAATAAATATAATAATTTATTTAAATCAAGTGTCATTATTGGCTGAGCGTTAGCGAAGCCTATCACTCGAGGGGCTTGTTAGTCTGTCAGCACAATATCTCGGGAACAAAATTACCTACAGTATATAGCATGTGCACGAAGCTTCATTTCTATAAGGTAACATCGAGTTCGATTATGGTGCATGACACTCCATCTTCTCCATTGGAATTGGCGAACATTTTTACATTGGTTTTATGGATATTCCTGATGGCAGCGATAAGATCGCAGAATAAATAAATTTACAAACAAACTGATAGCAATCTTATGGCATTTTAACATGTGACGTAGCAAAACATGCAACTTCAGAGGTGACATTTTGCGTGTGGTGTGGCGCACGTATCTACCTTGTTTAGAGTAATGCAGTACAAATTTTAAAAGCGTATAAAAATGTTTTTAATGTTTAAGATTAGTGTCTTAATATATTAATAAAATCGTTAAACTTGTGGAAAATGTAATACTGAAGAAAATTATGTACAATAAGGCAAATACAATGAAATAATAGTTTTTAATATAACATTTTACTACCAACCCTTTGCCGTCCAAGAAATAGATTTTATATTTATAATTTATAATATATTTATAAAATTATATTTTATAATTTTGGAATAGACGTTCTGTTAATTCCGAAATTTAATAACAAACTCTACAGGTAAATTAAATTAAGTTTTCAATAATAAAAAAAAAATAATTTTATTCAGTATTAAATTTTTTACAAGTTTCTCTGTAAAATGTTTTTGTTTTTATAACCTATTTAACAAATTAATTGTACGTTAAACATGAAACATCCTTTTTCAAATGCTCTTTTTTGTGTTTTACATAGTACACCTTAAACAATAAGAGAGATATAGTTATGAAACAAACTTTATTTAATGTCAAAACCATTAGATAAAACTGCATTCGACTCTAAACCCCTCTTCCCAAACTCCCAAAAAATGATCATTCAAACTTGGGTACTTAATTTTTGGTGAAATATATTGTTGGCCGTTGCTCAGTAACAAAGCAGTTCTGGACCTACAAAAAAAATAATAATAATAAATAATTTATTTCCCCAAAATGACAAACTGGATATTACAAACAAATATTATTGCCAGTGCTTAGTAATAAATAATACTATTACATAACGTATTTACAATAGCAGTAAATAACAAATACAAAAAAAAGTTTTCTACTTATTTTATTTCTAATTTATGTACTTAGAGTAATAAAATATAAAAAGCAGATTACATCCTTTTAGGTTTTTCTTTCTTTTTTTTTAAACTAATAATTAGGTCAATAAATTTATACAATAAGGGAAATTTAGGTACCCCGTAAGGCTGTGCCTGTGTTGGGGATACTATATACAAAAAGGGTAAAAAAATAAAAATTGCGGAAAAGAGCAAGAATGAAATTATGAAAATGATTTATTGTAGCTTATGTAGTAAATAATGTACTGTTAGGTATGTTTCAAAGTTTAAATTTATTATAACTATTGTGCTGTATTAAATAAAAAGGATTTATGCATGACTTACAATATTAAAAATGTTAGGCTTTATACATGTAACATTAAATGTTATATTATAAATATTTTTTTTATAATGCTCTACCGTGTCTATTTAAATAGTTTTATGACTTAGCAGATAAGACTAACCATACACTAATTTATTATCTTAAACATATATTATTTGTAAGCATGACCCTAAAATTAGCTTTGGTCATTAGTCTTATAAAAATCTTTTGTATTGTTATTAATGTTTATAAATTTGTGATATACGTTCCGCCCCAGCAGGAACCTATGTTTATATTAACTGTTTCATTATTTTTTATAGTACAATAAGCTCAGAAAGTGCCGGAAACACTACCCGAATCATCGTGTATATATCTTAAAAAATTACGTTACATAATTATTAAAAGGTTATTTTGTATACAGTATTTTAAAATAATGTTAGTCATTAAATTGTCTATTCATACATTTCATATATGACAATGATCACGACTTATAAATATTAAAGATAAAATATTTATACATTTCCGTTTTTTGTTGTGTATATAAACTTAGTTTCTAAAAAATGACCACAATTTTCACTACAATCTTGTATTTCTAAAATAATTTCTTCATTTTCATTGTCATATTCTAAAAAAAGAAATAAAACTTCTTGAATAATATCTTACATAATATTTTTTTAAACAAAAGTAACTGTTGTTATTCCATAACTCGTTGTTTTTATGTTAATATAATTTGACATTGTTAAATTTAATTTATCCTAAGTCAATTTGGTTTTGACGTTTCTTCAGCATAATTTGTATTAAAATCTGTTTTTACGTAATTTATTTTTTAAGTAAAGCTCAATGTAACTGAGCAAACATAATTATAATCATTAAAAAGACTAATTTTCTTCCAGGAGTAAATTATACTGCGGCTTTGTTAACTCGAAAAGATCTAATAAATTTATTTTTAATCCTTTAAAAAAACATACATAGTCCGCCAAAGGAAAAAGTCACTTCAACAAGGAGCGACAGTAACATCTTAAAAGCATGGCTGGATAGCCACTGAACGGAACGGAGAAACGAACTGACATCAAAATGGCCATGATAGACCTGCTCCTAGCGGCAACAGAGCGAACATGTGTGATGCGTGTCGTTCCGTAACGCGAAGCGAAAGTATTTCCCCCGTGCTAACCATACATCCATAGACTGCCAAAAGAAGTAATCATTTCAAAAATTACTTTATTTTATAAGTAACTTATGTTTTTAAAACACTATTACAATAGATACAATTTGCTTCATGAATAATTGTTAAAGTGATTAAACACTTTCAATTAATGCAATTATAAATGAGTTTATAGACGAAAACGAGGAAAAACGTTGAGTTTTTTTATATTTGTATATATGAAAGATATTCTTGCGTTAAAATGGTTGCTTGGTTATACAGGTAAATCAACCATTTCTGTTTGTAGTGACGAGGACCATACTGATGACTGAAAGTGAGTTGTCAAATATTAGCACTCCCTATCTCAAAAGTCCCACAGTCAGAAGTGCTCTGAAGCACTGAGACGAGATGCTCAGGGAAGTTGGCCAAGTAAACCTCTCTTCAAAGCTTCTCAACTTCTCTATTAACGTCTACTACAAGGGGGGTGGCCAAGTGTTCTAATTAATTGATGACTATTTATTGATTCCACAAGTACGGTTGTAAAGTCTCTAAAATCAACTCAGTTAACCGTTTAGTAACTGACCTTTCCTCGAGTTGGTTCAATTTTACGAATAAATGTTGTAATTAAGTTTATAAATAGCCTTAAAGCTTGAGATAACTTGATTTAATTACAAGTTAGAGGGGTACGTTACACCACGTGTTGCATAACAGCCTTCGCTTAAATCTATAGATAATTCTATTTACGACATGACCTGAGGACAGTCAACTAGACAGGCATACGGAAGAGATCATTTGATAGACCTACGTTAAATTAATAACTGTTTATGAAGAAATGAAGTTTAATGCAAAGTTTACAGACGAAATCTAGATTTCCTGTCAATACTTACGAAGTGTAATAAAGGCTTGACCAGCCCCATGCCTATCATCAAAAACGACGTTGCCTATGTAGAAATTACGCGACATGCAAAATTTCAATATCCAGAAAAAAATACAGGCACACTGACAAATAAGACAGAGAGACAGAAGAAAACTTTTTTAAGAATCCTTAATGATTTTAAAAGTTTTAAATTTCAGCTCAATCTATTATTGAGATATCACCATAAGTTATAAGCTTTACTAACGTTCAGCTAAATACAACTGAGGCACATTTACCATCATTGAACCCTCTCTTTTCTATAAATAAACCGATACAACCCAGAATCGTAAACCTGATAGGATGTAACGAAAGTCTTATTAACCAACCCGGCCCAATAGCATATGAAGGGAACAGGGGAAAAAGGAGTTAACTCAATTTTTCACATTTTTTTTTATTTCACCGTTGCTTAGCAGGCAAGAAATGGATTCACGTGGTTATATCATTTGCGGGGAAAAACGGGTTATATCACTAATAAATTAATAGTTGAAAATATTGGCTACAGGGGAATAAGGAGTTACGTACTGGGAAAGAAGGAATCAAATGCATGACTGAAAGTGTGTTACTTTACAATCATCACACTGAAAGAAGTGAAGTTTTAAGCCAATTAATAAATATTATCTGTTTTTTACAATTATAATAGTTTATTACTAGAGCTATCTGTTTCCAAATTAACTGGAATCAGGTAATGACTCAGCTGATGTAAATAGTACTCTATTTTGATCCTAGTAGCTATTGTTTTTCATTTCAGTCAGATTGTTTTGTGTGGTGAATGAGGTCAGTTCTGAGTACTAAAATTGGGATTTTTACTTTGTAGATTGTTTTTAATTGATACAATCAAACAATGAGTGAAAGTGAAAATGTGGAGTGTCCTGAGAGTGATAAAAAAACTAGAAAACGTAAAGTACATGGAAGAATGTGTGATGTAACCAAGAAAATGAGGGTGCAGGGACATGAGGCTGGTGCATCTTGTAAGTGTAGTTATAAGTGTTTTTTGAGAAAGTAGGCCTAACATTGGAAATAAGAAATACGATTTTACAACAATTCAACCTATTGGAGACCACTAACGAACAAAAATTCTTATCTGTATGGTCTGATTTCTATTGTAACCGGTTCAAAACGGCGGCCTAAAATACCCTCTGACTCTTCAAAGGTAAGAGATGTATCTTGCAAATATAAAGTAAGATCAGCCCAAAACGGAGTCGTTTTTGAATGGGAAGTTTGCCGTAAGGCATTTATCTCAATCCATGGGATTTACCCAAAAGAAAGTTGAGTACTTAATTAACAGTTTAAAGATGACTGGGGTGCTCACCTAAAGATCAACGTGGTAAGCACTCCGAAAAGACCACACAAAATTAATAATGAGTCTTTAAAATTTGATTAAGCAACATATAACTTCTTTCAATGGCAGAGGTGCCCATTACTGTTTGCATGATACGTCTAAGAAGTACCTTCCTGACGATTTAAACATTTCAATCATGCACAAAATGTATCAGACTAAATACCCCTGACGAAAAATGCTCATATGAGACCTATAGATCCATTATGCAACAAAACTTCAACATATCGTTTGGCTATCCGCGAACGGATACGTGTAGTTTTTTTTGCGATTCAACTAATGTAAAACTGAGTAGTCTACAGGTAAAATTAAAAGAAGCTAAATATGAAGATGACAAATTAACAGTGACTAATGAAATAAAAACCCTTGAGACTCAGCTAAAACTTCATAAATTAAAAGCTGAAAAGTTCTATGATATCAAAAGAAAGGCACGTTTGGCATCACAGAAAACACCTTCATTTGAGGGAATTTGTATAGACTATGGTCGAAATTTGTCTGTGCCTAATGTGACAACAAACGACGCCTATTACAAAAGGCAATTGTCAGTATATTCATTTAATGTACACATCCTAGGTAGTGGTAAAAGTATGTTCTATATGTATCCTGAGTGCGAAGGGAGTAAAGGAAGCGACAACATATGCCAAATGTTGTTTCATTTTTGTCGAAAAACACTTGCCTGAAGATGTAGAAAAAACCTCCACATATTCGGAGACTCCTGTGGGGGACAAAATAAAAATTTGACTGTGTACCGTTTCCTTCATTATTTGGTACATGTTAAGAACAGATTTAAAAATGTTCAATTTACTTACCCGATAAGGGGGACATTCATATACTGAATGCGACCGGAACATAGGTCGAATAAAATCTAACTTTTGGGCTGACACCCCATCAAAATGGGCAAATTACGTTCGCGAGGCTCGCCAAAACCCATCACCGTTTGTGGTTGAAGAAATTGACTACACTTTTTGGATGGAATGGAAAGAATTTCTTGAACTTACTTACAAAAAGAAAATCCCAGTGTTGATAAGACCTATGGAGAGAAATAAAAGTGACGTGCTCATCTGAACGTCTGATATACTTCAGGAATAATTATAGTGGCCACTGGGACAGTGTTGCCATAACCTTACCTAAGAGAAAGAGATTAGTTGTTGACAAGACTACTCTTCCAGACGTTTCTTTGAAAGGTAATTATAAGTTTTTGGGCTAGCACTAAAATGATTGTTTAATATAAACCTTGAGAAAGGCACTTTTCAAAATAAAATAACTTACATGTTGTAAATTTACAAAGCTGCATAAATTTACTTTTATAAAATAGACCTAGGCCTATATTTTCTGTTCTTTAGATTTTACTGATAGTGTATTGTGTATGATTACAGATAGATTATCAATATATAATGAAAAATATCAAGATGTGATGGAATTGACTAAGTTTTGTAAAAAACCTGACTGCCAGGGAATACTTTGAAAATCTGCCTCACTGCACAAAGGAAAAGAAGAAAGCAAAATAATGTATTAGAACTCGTAACAATAAAATAAATACTGTTTTTCATTTTCATGCATTCCTTTTTTAATTTTTGATCCAAACCATTATAGAGAGAAATGTGCTATCTCAAATTTTCTACTAAGAAAGACACTTCAGGGGAAAAAGGAGTTATTAGCGTGTCTATAACCCCTTTTTTCGCCCAGAGTTAGATAGTTCTCAAAGGAAATAATTTTTTTAAATATTATTTTTAGAGTTATCAAAATAAAAACTTTAGAATGGCTTTACATATTAAATATCTAACCTTAATAAAAATTATTCAAAATTATTTAATATAAACTTTTTTTTATATCACAAATTTAATGTTGTTTTTCACTGTTCTGAAAAGTTTGCTAAATGGCCCTTAACTCCTTCTTCCCCTGTGCCCTTCATATGTTAAAAGTTATATAATTAGGTTTCGCTGACCAATTCAATTCATTTCTTTTTTCACACACATGGTTTGTACTATTTTACAAAAAATATACAAATATCGTGTTTTGTCAAGTAACCTAATGGAGTAAAGCACAGACAATGCAAGGAAAAGCAGAAACGAGATATCTTAACTTTCTAAGTAAAAATTGAAAGGAACTTCAAAAGTAAAAAATTAAACTCGAGGAACTCCTTAAGAGAATAAAACACTGGACCCTCATTCAATAGGTGATTCAAGTACTTTAAATCCTAAGAACCAACGTTCCTTAAGTTGTAAATCAAAGTTCGTCCCTAAAAAAAGCAAAAGCGTTCAACCCAATCGGCAGCAATAACATCGCTATTCTGTAGTCAACCATTTATGATATTTAATAATTTATGATGTCAGTTCTGGAACTATGTACAGTCATAAATATATATATTACAGCATGACCTGTTTGCTTTATGCATTGACCTAAACAGTTTCCCCTATTAACGTAATGAATCACAATGCATAATTACAGTTACTGATGCGATATATTGGTAATTATGTGATCTTATGACAGGAGCTATAAAAACTGGAATTATAATAATTATCGGTAAGTAATCATGCAGTAATAGTTATCAGTACTTGTTAAGTATGTTCTGTAAACATAACTTTCTAATACACATATTGGGCTATAGTAACTTATTTATCAACACTAAGTGATATACATACTTTTGCTGTTTAGTTATAAATTTGTTGTAACTACTAGCAGTTACCCGCGGATTCGCACGAAATTTCATGCTGAATAACGCGGACACCGTAGTTAAATTTTTTTAAAATGGCTTACTAAACATTCTTGAGTTAAGTGGTTGTTATTCAAAACACGGTGTTGTTAAACTAGTGTTGTGTAGTATTGCAACTATCCAGAATTAACTTTTATCCTAGTTTCCTTTCTGACTTTCCCTCTAGGACGACTTGGTGAAACTCAAATTGTGCCGTACAATCCAACTGACCACCAAATTAGAGTAGCACAAGTAAGTACATAGTCCATCGTGTCAAGTTGATTAAAAGAGCATTCCCAGATCAACCGCCAGACTGGAGTAACCACAAATGTTGTTTTGGGACTATAACCTAAGAAATATCTCTCAAATAGGAAAGATGTCACGGCTGTAAAATAAACTTGGTATTTTTTTAACCACTGATTTAAAAATCAGTAATGAACTAGTTTAATTTTATATACAAATTATATGAAGAAATTATGAAGAAAATTGAAGATCTCTTGAACGTACGTGTGTATTTCAACATTCATTTGGAAGTTTATGTACTACAAGCTAGAAAGTTTCCCTTATCGTTACAGCCTAGAATCTAAAACCTATTCGAGTGCTGTTTATCTTGGAAAATTTAAGAGGTAAACATTAGATATTGGAAAGCAAAAATTCTCTATTGGCAATATTGCTACAAGTGATTTTTTAAATTTAATCCATAAACTAGCTAAGTTAAACTTTCGTTGAAAGTAGGCCACATCGGCTACCAATTTTAAACAAGAATTAACTAGAAAAATCCCTCAGAATTAACATTAAAAAACCCCAGCTCATAAAATTTGTCACACAACAAAATATTAATTAAGATTAAGGACCAAAATATAACGTCTGAGGCGTCTAACATTTAATGTCCTCACTCTTTGTTTTAGATAACGCGCCGCGATACCACAGGAAATGCGGATACAGATTCACTCCAGTGTTTCATCTGCCCTGGTGTGTATGACGTGTTGATTAGTGCCCTTGGTTCTCTACAGTGCCATAGCTTAGGTTCATTCTCCCCAGTCTTCCACCTTCCCTGGTACGTGAGACAAGTGTTTTGTAGTGCTCTTAGTTCTGAGCAGTGACATCACTTGGGTTCATTCTCCTCAGTCTTCAACCGACCCTGTTGCATGGGACATGTGTTGTGTAGTGCTCTTAGTTCTGTGCAGTGACATTGCTTCGGTTCATTCTCCACAGTCTTCCACCGACCCTGGTACGTGAGACAAGTGTAGTGTAGTGCTCTTGGTTCTGTGCAGTGACATCGCTTGGGTTCATTCTCCCCATGTCTTCCACCTTCCCTGGTACGTGAGACAAGTGTTTTGTAGTGCTCTTAGTTCTATGCAGTGAAATCACTTAGGTTCATTATCACCAGTTTGTAATTAATTCTGCTGGTGTTTCCAGACAGGCATCGCTTGAGGTTTTTAACTTACAAAATAGAGGGTTGTTAAATTTAGTTAAGTGTGTGGCAAGTTAACATGGGCATGTTAAATCTTATGTATTGGGGATTTTTGATACTTGTGGAAGATTGTAGATTTCAGTCTGCAAAACGTAGTGTTGTATTGTTATAATATATAATTCTTACATTT
>NW_025782550.1:0-63198 GCF_021130785.1 Homalodisca vitripennis | reverse complement strand
AAAAAATTTATTAAAAAATTCCCTGGACAATAAAAATAGCACTTTTATTTGAAATTTTAAAAATTAAAAAAGGTCTGCTGCTACATAATACTTACATCCTTTCACCTTCAGTATAATAATGGAGGTATTTCAGCTGCATTTCTGATATTCCAAATTTCTAATTAAAAATACACACCGCTAGAGTGAATAATGGAACTGTTTCTCACTTACGAAATCAATGACAGACACAGACCAGATTAGCAAAGCTGTTCATTGATCTGACAGCAGTTTGAAAACTAGGTAGTGTTATAGTGGGAGGTATTAGGGCGATAAACATCGACCTAAGTCAGGTAAAAATTTGTGCATGTCATGCATAGAAACAATGGTGTATGTATAATGCTAATACAATCTGGTAAGGCGTGGAAGGATAGCGGTGGCAGTTCCTAGTCTACTGTTAGCAGAAAAGTACATACTATATATTTTATAAAAATACCAATACGACTATTACTATAAATATAGGATATATCAATAATAGGAACTGCCACCTAGTAAATAAAATATATATACACATTATTAATATAAATTTATATAAATTACATACTCTATTTAAATAAATAGATATAATTTCAAAAAAACAATGACTCACAAAAAGTACTTTGCCTCCGCCGGAGTACGAACCCGGATCTCACACTTGCCGGGTGAATGTGCTACTATTACACCACAGAGCGCTTACTATTTTCCGATTCAATTATTTTTGTGTTTATAGTATTACAACTAATATATATTATATATTATAGTAATTTATTATAGTAAAATAGTAGTATTATATAATTAAATAATTTTAAATATGTAAACTGTTTTCATTTGCCTACACTAGGACTAAATGATCCATATAATAAAGGGTTTTTTTAACAAAGAGATGACTGGTAATTGCAAGTAAGTTTAGGCATCCAAAGCTGAGTATGTTTTTTCTCCAACCTGATATTATTTAAATAATGTTTTTTGTTAATACTACACATACTCTTCAGCTTTATAATCTTACTTTTTAATAGTTTTAGAATTTTAATATAATAAAAGTTTATATTATAAACAATAAAATATTAAAAATCCAAATCTCTTTGAAGTCAAATAGTTGTATTACTAAAATAAACAGAAAAGTAAGGAAACTGCTCCAATTTTATAAAGCCGCTAAAGAAACCTGTAATTTCATTCAGTTGCTACGGAGATGACCGATGTATACGATCTTGCAGACATATACCAACCTAGGTGGGTTTTTTTTTACAATCCATTTTCTGACACTTTGCCCTTCATTACAATGAAACCGCCTACTGATGTGTCTGATGTTTATTTTACAGTGTATAATGTACAATTAAAACTTTTTAACATATTATATCGGATTTATAGTGAAAATCTTACAAAATATGAATAAAGTGAGAAATATTTTGAAACTATTTTATTATACCGACCAGAGATTATTAAAATTATTAACTTTTTGTAAGTTTGCAACTAAAAACTGCATGATATTAGCTCCTAAAGCACATTTATAGTATTTATTTTACAATACTCGTATTACTCGTATAATATCAATAACCTCAATACTTTGTGTCTGAAGAGATATTATTCATAAATCTAAAACTAACTAAACTTTATTTTATAGTTTAAAGCTTAAAATTGTAAATTCCTAAAATGTATCTAGGACTTGGTTTAATAAATAGCAAAAACACACAAAATGAACGGTAAATCATATACCAAGCAATTTATAAAACCGCCAAAAAAACATTGTAATAATATTAGGTTCCTATCCGATTAGTTAATTAAAGAATATCTTGTATTAAGAATCCAATTAAACTGTGAATGTATTAGGAATCCGTATCTTCCTATTTAATTTTAAAATGAATTTACCGTATTTTTCAATTATAACTTGATATCAAAAAGTCAAACGAATACTCAATAAACAGGTGAGTATAAGCAGGTGTTTCATTTGTTTCAGCTGTAATATAAATACATATATTACATTTTGTTTAACGAGCCTGTGGTCCATTATTACAATGAAGTATACACATCCTAGTAAAGTTAAGTTTCGCCATTGGGTACCTCTCATGTCCTGATATCAACTATACATTTACTCTGTACCAGAGAAAATATCTTCATTTATATTATTACATTGAAGATGTAAATCTCTGAATTCATAATCTTTGATTTTATTGATAACACCTTTACACAATGAGCAGGTTGGAAATGAAACTATTTGATATCTAAAAGGCATGACAGAAACAGACAGATTACAGGTTCGTTACCTAGCGAAGGCTGATAGATAGAGTGTAGTGCAGATATCCCAAATGAGATATGTTCCACTTCTGTACCTGTCATATCCTGTTATTACGTAGACATTTAGACTCTCTGTCTTTAGATAAATTGCCTTACACAGTTCATCAAAATGAAGCTGAAGATTCGAATTAAATAATAATATTCATTGGTTTTAATCTTAAACCGAGAACGTCAATAATGTAACTGCTCCATATAAATGAACAACGACAGAAACAAATATTTTACAAAATTGTTACGATCTTGGCTTATAAATATACGCGGTGTATATATAGCATAGCTTAGATGTATTCCTCCATTCTAAACCAGACATTACTCGTACTATACTAGTCTTAAAATACACATACGCAGCGACGGCGACAGCGAAACGACAAAATAAAATCAAACTATACAGACTAGAAGTGGAAACTTTTATTTTGCTCAGTAACATGAACTAAACTGTAGAAATTGCAGATGCCCGTTTGAAATTAGCTTGCATACTATATTTACCAGTATCTATTATTATGCATGGCTATTTGACAACGATGGCTACCTAAAGTGCATGGATATCAGTATTTAGTTAGAGAAATTATTTATAGCAAAAAATAATGTCAATCATATGATACAATTTAAAACATAGCATGTGTAATTATATGAGCTGAATTTAGAATGTTCATTGGGTCTAAGACTGTGAATTATACAGTACTTCGTGTACTTATTTATCATCATATGTATTTTTCTTTCATTGTTTGTTATGTTTTAATTGCAAATTTAAATCGCTTATATACCCTCCTAGTTGTGTACGATATGCTAATCAATGGTGGAGATCCTAACCGACAGGAGAATCATGACAAATTTGAAATGAGATTAAAAATTGTTAATGCTGAATGTGTTTCTAGCGAACTTGTTAGCCATTTCATTTACAGTATGTTTATATTTCTAACCAGTCATTGTATTTTTAGTAATGTACACGGAGAAAATGTCACAAGAAACTAAGAAAGAAGGGTGAGAAATGGTGGTGTTCCATCTGATAGGGGTGGTCAGGGGAACCGTTGGATTATACAACTGTTACTGAGCTGACGGCTTGACAAATACAGAATACTGTAGACAGCCCCGCTGAGGTTGTTCCTCGCCACACTTCTAGTCTGTTACCCTGATAGCAACTTTTACTTCTTAGACTGAACTTTCATGTTAGTTGAAACTATGAACACCTGACAAGGTATACATTTTATGATATCGTTTAATTTGTTTGTTTATGTAAAAAATTGTATTTTAATATATAAAACTTAGAAAACGGAAAGGATTCTTTATTCATTTTGAAATTATAGAACACAAGAGAATTTTGAAAGTTAATGTCATAAATAGTCCACAAATACAGGTCAAAATGTAACCGTAACTTAAATGAAAGAATATTCTTTTTATTTTCGTTATCAAGTTTCCACTATAGAGTTAACACCTATCTTCATATATTTTTTCATATTTTAAACATTAACTCTACCACAGTACAACCCTTATTTTAAAACTTACTGTGCACACTGTAGGCAATTATGAAGTTCGTTTTTGTTTTAAACTACATTCAAACTATCTAGATGTTTTGTAGATAAGTTTTAAAGATAATAACTTCTGGCCATTTAATATAAATGTAAATTTTTAGTAAAAACATATAATTTCCTACACTGATTTAGATTTTTTTCTAAAATTCAGGGAAAGATTTTTGATTCTAAGATGAATTTTAAGGAAATTTTAGTGTTATGTGCCCCCTTTTTTTACTAATGTAAAGTTATAAATACTGTTTAGAAAATTAAATGTAGTTTAACTAAAAATCTTTTCTGGAATATATGGGATTCAGTGAAGTTATTAAGTTAATTGTTTATTGTTACCGCATTAATTTTAGATATCCATATTTAAATAGAATTTTGAACTAAAACAATTACTTAAAAAGGTTATAGGTGGCCTTGTAATAAATGAAATGAAATGAAAAATGTCTTTATTTACATAGGCGAAGTTAGGACTAAAAAGTCCCTCTACCACTTACCTCCCACTAATAAGAGGACACTTTGATAAATCATAGATTTGGATTATTTAGCGCGAGCAGAATCGTATTCAATAAAGCTTTGACTGCAAAATTTTACTACAATTCAATTTTTCTATGGGTTTTAATATACGTACTTTGTTTTACTTAATTCTTTGTAAACTGAAAAATCGACCTCTTACTATCTTGATATAAAATCTTATCTTTTTACTCTGTAGGCATAATTCTACATCTTTATGAAATTACATAGGCAATAAGATATAATTTAAATGAGTAAGGATAAAAATAATAAAAAATGCTAAAATAATTTTACTTTTTGTTCGTGACTATACATACGTTTCTAAATATATGTTAAATAAAAAATACGTTTTAATACATTCTGTATTTTAAGAAAATACTGTAATAATTATCCTCTGAAGGGACCATTTCTGGCCTGTTTATCTTTCAACTCAACTACGCTAAGTAGAGCAAAAAACATATACGTTACTAAGCCTGGTTAACCCTTCGGATGTCCTAGAGCGATAAAATCACTAGCCGAAAATGTGGAACATTGGGATAGATCAAGGGTAGATCAACAGGTCTAGTCTACTTTCTGACTGTTAAGGTTGGTGGTGGCTCCTTATATTTAAAGGCATTTGCTAGCACAGACACAAGGAGGTGTGACTCCCAGCGGCTGGTGTACCCATAATGCAAGAAAATATGATTTTGATGTGCAAAATCCGACCTATTGGATGTCAACGGAAAGTGTATTTATACATATGTGTATATATATATATATATATATATAGTTTTAAATAAAACACCTTTTGATAGTTGACCTTCGCGTTAACGTTAACGACTCCAACACAGCAACTGATCCCACTCCACGACAACAACAGCGACAGTAAAGAGATAAAGTGTACACTTTCAGTTGCTCTGAGAACAGCACTTGATTCTATTGTACCAATCACACACATGGCTCTTAGAGTAGATTGATATAATGAACGTGTGTGGAACTTAGACAAGATAGAATATTAGACTAGTGTTAAATTATTTTGTTCCATCTATTCTTTACAAAACCCAGCAGGAATGCAAACTCATTATTCAAGAACCAGTGTAATTTCACAAATAAATAGGAAATTATAGTTTTTTAATCGGAATTTATCGTTATCATTGAGATAAACCAATTTTGGTCTTGTTTAGGTTTTGGGATATATGGTACCAAGTGCAATTACAATTTACTACAACATTTTCGGCATAAAATGTAAAAAAAATATTTTTTTTTTTTTCAATAATATTTGCAATAAAAATATAATATGTAAGGATGTTAGGATTTTAGGAATTTGCCATTGATATATGATATAGTTATTACGCTACATTAAAATTCTCAAAACATCATGTTATAAACTACCATATAAATATGTACAATGTCTGAGATCGCACTATACCTAGCACGTACATGTTTTGTTGCTGTCTAAAATGTTATTGAAGCAAATAAAGTTTGCCGACATTATTTAATTATAAATATATTATATTCTAAAAGTTACTAAAAATTATTGTTTGTTGTTGATATGGATTCACAAAAAACATTTTTAATTTGTATTGTAAAATAAGCTTTTTTATAAATTTGTATCAATAGTCCAAAAATAGAGAATCACTCCGAAAGTGCATTTTAGTATTAACATTAAAATTAAGATTTTATTACACGCTTTCTATGCAGAAATGATTCTCGAGATATAATTTGTGCTCAAGATGATAGCATTATGGCATAAAAGAGATGTGAATGAATGGTATACTGTGTAGGCGGGAACTTGTGGAAGCAATGACAACTCCTTATTACACGTGATACAACAATCACGATGAGATATAACAACACAACTCTGTAATCTGAAATCGCAATCCCACCAAGTATTGTAGTGGTATCAGATATTATCGTTTGTAAGTTCTGTTATATTTGTTTCGAAATGAACAATTTATTTGTAATCAGTATTAAAAATATCATATATTATATTGTTATCAGAATAAAATATTTTAAACTTTACATATAAATATTATAGTTCTTGATTTATACTTTTACTATGTGTTTTTGATAATTAAAGTCAATTGGTTTTTTATTATGAAATGTTATACAAAATTGATTGCCAGGCCACACAAGAAAACTTTAAAGTGTTTTTTTCACAAGTCATGAAAACACTGCTTACACAAACAAGTTCCTTAAATATGTTAGCCTCTCTTTAGATAGCACTATTCACTATTTTAATAAAGAACTTTAAAAAGTTTATTCGTAAAAATCCACTACATTGTTGTATGTACTTGCTATGCATGGATTTAACCTGTTTTTACGTTTGGTGCTGTAACTCAGTTATTGGTTATTCGATCTTTTTGAAACAAAAATTGTTGAATTGGTAATAAAATATGCTAAAATAGTTATCCTGGTGAATTTGTTGTCAAAGTAGACGTTTCAAAGCTAATACAATTTGAAAATTTTGAACGGCCGCCATTTTGAAATGCAATGAGATATTTGTTTAATTTTTTTTTCTCTGAAAAGGACCAACACTAGGTTAAAATAACTGTTAAGTTTGAATTCTGTATCTTAAGTGTTTTTGATAGTAATTTTTTTCCCCACAAAACACATACAGACAGACAGACGTTAAACGAAGTGAAATAGGGCACCTGTTACATTTCATTATTTGTTAGTTTTGGCCTGCTGAACGATGTGTCAAAGTTTGTTCGAATGGTTGCTGGACACCCTGTATATGGATGCAACCATATGATTGAATAGAAAACATGTGAATATTTTATTATTATTAGTCTGAATTAATGTTAAATAACTTCCTTTGTGACATATTTTGAGATATGCATGGTTTCTTTATCACAGAAATCTTCACAACTACTTGATGCTTTATTGTTTGATGTATTATAGAAATACCAGTGTATTGCATGTAATTTTGAAATTTAAAGCATAGTAACTATTTAGCTGTGGTAAAGAATGTTCATATTTTGACATACCGTATAACTAATATAATCACTCAAACATGAGGTTATTAAAGTTTTTATTTATGTAATGTAGAGGAAATCACTACTACACGAGCATCATTTACTGCAGGAATATAAATAGGAATCGTGTTCTTCAACGGTTTCAAATTGGTCTTAATTTGTTTTAGCTGGTTATAATAAAATACTGGCATTCTTTCCCCTTATTTCCCTTTTTATGTACCATTCGTTCTTTGTAAGTATGGCCTTTATAAATTTGTCCACCTCTATGTAGCTTTTGTAACAGATTTATTTGTCTTTAGTGTAACTTTTTTGTTTGTTCTCTATTATACAAATTCTTGTTTTTTGTAATGTCCTAACGGCTAACTTCAAGTATCTTTAGCCAGTTATACAAAATACCTGACACGTCTGGGTTTGGATTGTGATGGAATATGAGTTTTTATAAATATGTTTGTGTGTTGCTTTAATATATAGCGAATTGTGAATCATACCGTCTAACTTCTATGTTAGTATTGTATTTAAATGTGTAAGATTTATTTCGAAGGGGTGTGCCCCGTGAAACATTATTCTTAGAAATAACTTACAGTGATTTAATCTGCCTTCACACGTTGTTTACAAATCCTTCCAATTTGTGCTCCTTACATAAATGTTTATATAAATACCATAAAGACTATCTCATTATAAATGGCTCATCAAATATGTTGTAAGCGATTTCCATTTGCCACATACAATACAATATGTATATAAACAAAAATAGGTTTATCTAAATATGTATATTTTTATTTATTTCTTTACTTTATCTACATACTAAACTGCTTGCAATTTATTTTTTTGAAATACGGTATAAAACTATAATTCACAGTTTACACAACAGCCCCTAATGCAAATTAACGTAGAATGACAACATAAATTGCGTAAGCTTAATATAGCTCAATATAGCTTAAAAGCGTTTGATCAAGCAAAAACTTCATTTAAAGGGTACGGATTTGATATTCCTTTACTAGGTAATTGTAATTTTTCGTATAATTATTTCAATATTTCCCTAAGAGTTAAAGTCAGATTAAGCTGTATATCGTTTAAAGTTGATTTTGGTACAAAGAAAACATTATTTATTTAATTTATCTATTGGGTATGTAGTTCCTAGTGAGACTTACAATTAATTTTATACTGATATAATGGAGAATTTTACTTAGACTAATTTTTCTGTTTATGATATTGTAAGTAGTACTAGTTCATAAGCAATCAGTCTAAAGACAAAAGCGTCTAACTTGATTTCTATTTAATTTTAATCGAAGTTTGATTAAAACTTACATAACATAGGCAAACTTAACGAATTAAAACTTTGTTCAATAGACTGAAATAATTGTGTTATAGGATCTGAACAATAAATGCGTGATTACCAGAGTAAATATACAGGGAATAAATTAATATGAACTTAATAAAGACAACACATTTTCCCACAGGGTACAAAAACCGTTAAAAACCTTTGACATACATTATTATAATTCCATGTTACAACACAAAAGAGTAAAAAACCAATACACATTCAACAAGACAAACTGGACTAGGAGCCTTTAAATATCTGATGGTTGCTATAATTTCCTTCTAATGTTGAGAATATTTTATTCAATGACGTAATTCCTTCATCAGCGGTTATAATTAAATCGATATTACGAATATTTGGCGATAAAATTTCAGAGAATAAAAAGGTACAACGGGTCACAGTTTGGAAATATTTATCACATTACACCACACAATGCTAAATCATTGTATCTTAATATTGTTTTATAACGATTTTGAGAGGTTAATATAAGTTTAAAACATGTGAATATCGATTTTTAAAACTTTAAAATAGTGGATACACGGTTAGGTTGACACAACTTCAACATGTGACAAAAGACACAACAACTCAAACTAAATTCTGTGAACGTATGTCCTAACTCGCTTTTTTAGTGTCTCTCTAACCGTATGTGGTTTTTGTAATCGTAACTAATAACCCCGTTTGATCAAACAACACGAAACTTGACAGATTTATTAAAGGGAAGTTATAAGATGCCTTCTCCAAAAGTGTTACTTGTTTTTTGTAACATTGAACGATGGCAAATTTACGAAAAGAGTCCGGTTTCCTTTATACGCTACGAGGTTGTTAAAGTTTTTTTAATGGAAAATTTCTATCTTAGTAGACATTGCCAGTATTCTATATGTATATAAGGCTTTCATCTTGATCACAACACTTTTAAATATAGATTTAACATGGTTCGTAAAACCAATATAGTTATCCAAAGTGACACTAGCATGTTTAGAAAACTGTCTACAATTAGTTTGCCATCAAACGAACTGATTAATACAATTGTAATATGCTTGAAAATTCAAAGATCACACGTTCAAACCAGAAGATTTACTGAATTAAGCTGAAGCCCATGAACGTTTTACCTCGACTTTACTCTCTCCAGGCCCGAATTAAATGTTTCGCACAGTCTTATCAGTCTCACATTGGTTCAAAGACAACAAAAACACTGCCACTGCTGAAATGTACATTAAAGAATCAGGTTTAATTTTTAGTTTGATCTGAATAAAACAATCTTCAAGTTTCATGTCAAACTGCCGACATATTAAATAAAACACAATATAAACAGTTAAGTAATTGCAATTGTCCTATTTGATGAAGCTGTCAGGGAAAGGATCGAATTATACAGTCCATATAGAGGCGACATTTGATATATATAGGATCCTGCAGAGATGCCAACTGAGGTTTGTTTCCCCACATTCTATTTCTGATATTTGTGCGTTCAATATACCATGGCTCCTCTGAATTTTCTTACATATTTTTCAGATTGTATGTGAAATTCCAATTTTCATTGATAAATGCAAGCAAATAAGACATCCTTGCTGAATTTTTATCTAGGTTCTGTACATTTTAAATTCAAATATTATTACAACATAGTTATTACATTCTTTCTAAAAATGAAATAAATAAGTTTTTTTAACGGGTAAACATGGCGAATTGAAATATAGTAATCTTTGTCGTTGCAATACTAAAAGAAAATGCAAGAACGTTAAATCGGCGAGAAGTAGAAACTTTTTACTTTCTTAGTAACAAGAGCAATACATATGACAGATTTCAACCCGCCAATCCTAGTAGAAAGTAACGCTAGATCGAGAAGACATTGTTTTACAAAATTTCAGCTGATTATTAGGATTAATGGCATTGAATTGCTTTTAGATGCTCTGAATTGTTAAAAAAATATGTTTTGGATATCTAATTTCTAAACGTACATTAGACAGTCTATTTATATGTAGTTATTAAAGTGAGATTAATTGCTGCAAATATTTTTTTTGCTCATATTATGATAGACTCTTAGAGATGGATTTTTTAATGTGAATTGGATGGCAACTGGTGAAATGCAAATATTAAATTTGTTTGCTGTCTGATATAGATTGTTGTTTTCAATAAATACATCAGTATCCAAGAATGTTACTGAATCTGGTGAGATAGACAATGAAACTTTTAAAATAATACATTTATTGACATTTAAAAGAAAGTCGTTAAGTTCTTTGATACTATGCTGCCATATTAGAAAAATATTATCTATGTAGCTGAACCAAATAATAGTTATAAGATTTTGAAGGGTTTAAAAAAACTCTTTCTGCGTATTAACATACAATAATTTAGGGTTAAAATCTAGGTCACGAGTATAAGAATAAAATTATGTTTATAATTTATTAATAATATATCTAACTCATATGGTATATATATTTAAATTTAATTTGTATAAGCGGGAGTAAAATAATTTATAGACATTTATCTATTTGTCGGTTTTTTTTCTAAAAATATAATTAGAGGCTGTGTAAAATTCTAAAATTAATATCTTTTTAAAGTAACATTTGAAAACCGCATGTAGATATCGTATGTTAGGCCTTAGATACTCTATTTAACGATGTATCAGAGAATATTGTACAGCTTTCTGAGGAACGCTTGGTAGGAATACTAACGAAATGAATGATCCAAGTGAGAGAGTGCTGTTCCCTGGGTTGATGAGATATGTATAACATCAATCTTGAAATCTGGCATCCTATCATATACGCAAAAGCTCTTTGATTGAAGATGGTTTTCAGCTGGTTTTCATGCCGTAATTCATGGATAACCTGTAGTTATATATTTATATGTATTTAAGCATTTTTGTTGCATTCACCATTTATTGTTTGAGGGTAAGCAGAGCGTGCCTCTCCAAAGGATATGATTACATCTAGACTTGGAAGTTTCCACGAAGCTTCATTTCGATATAAGCAACATTGAATTCATTGATGGTTTACGACATTCTATAGTAGTTAGTCTTATGGTTAGCAAACATTTTAAAACTGGGTTTTACGAGTAATCATAATGGCAACAATAAATTCACAGAATAATGAAATCCATAAAAACTTATGACAACCGTATTACATTTTACTATGTAAACTAGTATTATGTAACCTCCGCGAAGCCTGCTACGTGACTTCAGCTTTGTTTTAATCAACCCTTCAATGTGTAGTGAATACAAAAGTGATATATTAATCAATATATATCGATATATCCTATATATCTCACATAAACATACCTGTCTTCTTTTCAAAGTAAAATCTGTATATAAATTTGGTTTTGCAGTAAGTTATTGCGAGTTAAATGGTTTTCATGTTTGCAGTATGCTATGCAATTAAACAGCATAATAAGCGTATTTTTTGGGATAAATAATTTCGGGATTTATTTTCCTGGTCGTGAGATTTAATTTAAATTTAATTAATACCGTTTTTATTCTTTCTCCTCAAATATTACAACTTCCAGTCATTGCAATCACCACCCACCTTGTCAATAGTAATGCCATGTTTTTACACAAGTCCGCTGACAACAATTACAATACCCTGTTTTAAATACCGCAAAACCCCTTTAGGAAGAACTTAATACAAGGATATTTATCCCACACATTCCACAGCTAGATTTATGTGATTACCATCGGATATAATCTAGAAACTGTGACTTAAAGTATGAAATGTTCCAAAGAGTCTCAGAATTATGTCGTTATTAATTTAACAAATAATATATTCCCTATAATCTCTGAGCGTTATCCACTATCGTGCATATATGGTAGTATAAATTTCGATTTCATATTCAATCTTCTACATTAAGTGTGTTGGCTGATAATGTGATCTTCAATGTATTACCTTTTATCTTAACTCAATAAATATAGCCAGTAGGTAACTCAGCAGAAAAGATTTGTTCGAGTGGTGTGTGGCACTTTGTATGCCTATAGTAAGTGTAGTTGCGAGGATTCCCACATAGAATTTTCTTAAAAATCTGAAGAATTATTGCTTTAAAATTTGTATGTATGCTAGCTAAGAAAACTCTCTTTATTAATAACCCGAGATTTTAAAATGTGTTTTTCTTACTAACCTCTCATCAACTGTTACAAAAAAGGTGTATTTTAACCTGCAACATTAATGGATGAAAATATTTTATGTGAGAAAAGTATTTTTATCAACCATGGATGAAATTAAAATATGATAAAGCGTGTTTTACACACTATTTTATTACAATATAACCTTTAAAAAATACCTGACTGTAATGAATATTTAATAAAGTTTGACATTGAAACGTGAAAGTAATTGTATATAACAGAGCTTTATTTCAAATGATGAAAATGTTTTGCCAGCAGAGAAGTGAACAACTTTTCGTAGAGAGTCATAAAAGTAATGTTCACCTCTCAGTTGTAAGCCAACAACGTACGACAATTGTACTTGTTGTCCTTGTTTGTTCTACTTTATCTGTGTACGACTAGATTACTACAAAAGTTACGTGCTCTCGCTGAAAGTTGGATTCATATGTGTATAAATTTGTATACTAAAGAACGTTATAAATAATGGTTGTACATTTTGTACACACACACATACACACATTTTTTACCCTAAATACGGTTCCTGTAGGAGACAGCGTCTCTTTAAAATTTACCTATCTATTTCTAATATAAAAAATGTAAAAACAAATTTATACGTTACATAATATAGAAAGAAAACTTATTCAAAACTTCACGTAACCTTTTCAATGTTTAGCTGAATCTAGCGTTTATCTAGGTAGTTAAATATTTTATAATCATATTATTTACCAAAATATGAATGTTTGCAAGAAAACTAAATAAATTATATTTGAATGATTATACAATATTACAGTAAATATCTGTTTACATTGTATAATAGGCTATGTGTAAAAAACTAATTTAAAGTAAAATCTAATAAAATGTTTAAGGTACATGTAGTGAATATATTGTAAAAAATTTAACACGTAAAAAATATATTTAACTACATTTATTTTAGATAGAGAGATTTTGCATAGTAGTTTTAACAACTTAATTTACGTCAGATACCTATTGGTATATAATACAATAAATATAATACTTATTAATACATTCAGACTAGTAAGTCTCTTTCGAGTATATAAAAATATAAATATATATATATAATAACAAATTATATACTTCTTAGTTTAAATTTATCCTTTTAATTTAATTCTGCATTATACAACCGAAATGAATATATATATATATAACTTAAAACTAATATATATATACATATATATATATATATATAATAAGTTATTAAATATATATAAGTATGTATATAATTTAATAACTGTGTAGTGTTTTTGAGTAGTTAAAACATTGCAGTATATATGTATATTGCATGTGTCCAACTACTCAAAAACGCTACACAGTTATTTTACAATAGTTCAACTACATGTATTGTATACATTTATTATACAGTTAATGTACTAGCCGAGGGATGCGGTATAATTCAAATAATATAACCTACCTTGAGTGAAAATTCTGCGTGTTATATATTATATATATATATTTATTTATATGTATATACAGTATATGATTTTGCACTTTCCCAAAAAACAAATATAAGGTCATATTAGAGAAAGATTTAGTTTTACAGGTAAATTTATTTTGGTTTGTTCTCAACTACAAGAACTTTATTTAAAACTATTCATATGTATTATGGCCCTGATTTGGCTGCATGTGATACACAGTTTTAAAATGGTTATATCTCACGAAAAGATCACCAGTAAAACATTGTAACTTGTTTATTAAACTAAATATTTTGCATACAATATTGCAGAAACTGTTTTAATATCCCGTTCTATACTGTGAGCATCCAATTTATTTTACGTGGGTTTAGATGAGTTGAAATTACTACTAATTGGATCAGCTGATTTATAATTCATTATTCCAATGAGTACAGCCCCAGATTTTTACTACGTTGTATTTGGCGTTGCCTCATAAACTTATGTGTCATAAATTACTTGCATCTGTATTTATTCTTTATTTAATAGTTAATTGATTATTTTTATATTAATTTTTTTAAAGATTTCACGAAATAAAATTATAAAACAACTATATGTTTTTCAACTATAGCAAGAAATAAACATAACAAATATAAACCACCGGATGGAATACAGACTCTGTATTCATTCATTATATTCATTATATTCATTAAGAGAAAAGTGATCCGAAGAGAAACGAATATATTCATTCAATCAACCTTTCCTTCTAAATCTACGTTATGTTTAAGAAGCTTAGTTATTCCACCGCGTTTAGTTATCGTTTTTTTAAAACATTTTGCACTTGATAAAACAATGAGACTACAAATTTACCTAAATTACTATAGTTTTATATTTTGTAGTCTAGGTGTTATCTGATGTCAAAATGGGGTAAAGAATTCATTTAGAGCTAGTTCATTACCAAAATGTTTTGGATTTATTCAGATGAACATATGTCTAGGTTCCAGGTTTGAAGTCTAAGCCAACGTCAGGTTCCAGATGCTGTACAAAGAAGAATTGGAACTGGTTGTTGACTCAACATTCACAAAAAAAGTTGTTACTTATAATATCTCTCGTATTCCTTGCCTGAATATATAACCTTTGTACCTAATATAAATTTACAAATTTAGTTGCGCTTTAACTACAAGACTGGTAAAATAGAAAAATATCAGAAATGTTTAGGCAATTACTTAATTAAATCAACTATCTGCCACAAAACCAAGATTTTTAAGTGCTATAAATATAGTAAGAATTCCCCAGTATTGGTAAAGTAATATACTGATAAATTAATAATTTATAAACCATAACCCTTTTTTATACAAACCTTAACACCTCCATACCCCTTAAATACTTACTTCCTGTTACCTAAGCCGAATTGATCAATTATGGCGATTACATTGTAGTTATGATGAAAATTATACGACCATGTACTTAAGGCATCTTACGTTCAAAGACACACTGCAATAATAAAGGGCTCATTTTTTGCAACCTTCCATTTAGTAACCGTTTCAGATTTGGTTGAAAATCCTTGAATGAGTAAAAAATGTTAAGCTACATGTGGTCAACATGTTTTTATGGTACTGGTTCTTTCTCTCCACAATGCTATTATGTGGATAACATGTAGTTAACTGGCTTAAGGAACGCATGCTTCTGGGGTCTAGGCCTAAATATATAATGACATACTTACAAACTTTTAACCGTTGAATTTTCAAAAGCTATCCCTGTATTTTAATTAGAATTGCTTACATAAACAAGCTTTGGCTTTTTATACAAACACAGTATAAGGATGAGGGCACTTATGGCCAGAGGTCTCATTATATAAGTAAGCAAATAAAAATAATTTAATTAGTTTAGAATTAATAGATATGAAATGTATATCACTTATGAATTACCAGGATAGGTGAAGGCATTATTCAAAGCGTGCTTGTTAATATAGATGGAAACAAATCATAGCATTTAATTGATATTAAATCTTATCAGTATTATCGGGATGTCTTTTTATTTTCCTAACCGTATATTGTTTTAATTTGTATATATTATAATGGTTTAGCTAGTTCTGTTTAACTACTATATCAAGTGCCGCCGCATATATAAATGTGTGTTTTTAAGTAATGTCCATTCACTTTACAATCCTGGACCACTGTTGACAGTTTGCACACATAATTGGTCAGTCAAAACACAAATGTAATCAATATTATGTCCGATTTATTATTATTATAATTGGAAACAAGTCATGAAAGAACACATGAGAAATATAATCCATACATCAGATATGAGCGGACAGGGGCAGTTGAATTATGTAGACGTTACTACAGAGCTGAAGGGTCGTAATAACATAGTCTACAGAAATTTCTGCTATGTTTTGTCACTACTACTTATGTTACATTCCTTAACTACATTTAATAAATAATATGTTTTCAGGGAAAATGCAATTAATTGTCTGCCTTTAAATGAACTATATATTTATAAACTCTCGTTTTGCCAACGCGATAAAGAAAAGAACAGTTAGATTAATTAAGGTTATAATCCGCGGCTTATAAATACGAGACTGTGAAGGAACTAAATTCTAGTTTTTGCATCCTTTCTTCACCTTTAATATCCTATTATCGACATTAAAATATATGTACCTTACGCTGAGTATCCTGCCAGTCATACCATTTTCAGATTGCCATCGTAAACCGATGATTTTAAAATATTTTGTTGTAAATGTGAAGAGCGGAGTACAGGACCAAAAATAAAACAATTAAATATCGGAAAGTTTAATGACACATATTTTACTAATTGAATTCAGATAAAAAAAAGTGGTCATTACAGACATCCTTGCTGGGTTTGTCAGCCAGGATCCCCCCCTACTCTACTCCCCCCCTCAAGGGGGAGGAATCTACTCCCCCCCCTATATATTCTTACTAGGTAAATAAAATCTGGATCTCTCCTACATTGTGCACTCATTTATATATTTTTTCTATATTTAGAACATCCTAAATTAGTGCTTACTATTAATTAGTATTATTATATAAAGGAAAGTCTTAACATGAGTTTAAAATAAAAGTAAAAAAGTATTAGGTATTTTCATTAGATGAAGGTATCCAAGGAAAAGGTCAAGTTATACAGTTGTTACAAAAGTGATGGGAGATAAACGTGGGATCCTGCAGACATCTCAACTGAGAGGTATTTTCTCCAATCTCCATTTCTGATATTTAGCCGTTAATTATACCGTACCCCCCTAACCTACTGAAAAGCCTTTTGCTATGTTTAGGTTTGTATGTGAAGTTTCATCTTACTTACATCTGATAAAAAATGTAAGGGAAAATAAATAATGGATAATTAAATAAGTTATATATTGTACTTTAATACACTGCAAGGGATATTCAGTTTACAAATTTTCTTAACAATCATCAACAGTAAATTAATACTCACCACTATTTAGTAAGGCATCTTTATATATTTACTACTTGTGGTATCCTAATATAAACTACTGCAATTGTGTTCAGAGAATGTAATTAAAACGTGTCTTTAATACATATTTAAATTTCCTAAAAATTACACTTTAGCTCCTTAACCCTTTGTGGACCAACGGTACTTTAAGTACCACCAAATATAGAACAGTTTTACATAACAGATTACAATGGCTTCAGACACGCGTAAAGGCCTGGAGGTACATTTGAGTACCATGTAACCATTACTGTAAAAACTACATTTGTCCTTCTAGTTTTAACAAACTCTGCTAGATAGTAGCACTTTTCAGACCAATGTTGTTCTAGAATTGCGAATTTATAAATCGTGATTTTTATATTTAAAAAAATATGTTCTACTCATTTATTTAAATGTTTCTGTTTTAAAAAAGGGTGAAATGTCCTTTAAAGTTAATGAGTTGTTTGATATTTTTAACATTATTATGACTGAATTAAGTATATTTAGCCTAAAAATAGACGTGGTACTTATAAGTACCGTCAGCCCTCCAGTTGCAACATGGTCAGTACATTGGCAACAGGTCAGCAATGACACGAGGACGTTTCATGGATATTTTATCAAGTCTCCCTGTGAATGATAACAATACTATTTCGAAAGACAATCCAGACGGATTGAAAAAAATTAGGCTTTTTATTAAAAAGCTCAATGACAAGTTCACAGCTGTTTATAAAGGTACAAGGCAGGTTAGTGTTGATGAATCAAAACTGTTTTCAAAGGTCTTAGCACTTTTGAAACAATATAATTCCATGAAACCCATAAAAAGGGGTTATAAACTGTGGTGGTCTTGGTGACCAGTATGGTTATATTTTAAAGTTTGATGTTTTAAAAGAGGGAAAAAATGAAGCCATTAAAGCAGAATACCGTGAAAGTGGGTTGGGAGAAAGAGTGGTTTTATCCTTAACAAAAGAAATATGGGGGAAAACCGAATTCTGGTATTTGACAATTTTTTGCCTCTATTCCCTTGGTGGTGAGGCTAAAAAGTGAAAACACCTTAGCTTGCGCAACGATACACAATGACAGGGCGGGTATACCTGCAGACCTTAGTTCCTTACTCTCTTGAAAGGGGAACAGTGGGATCATCGCTATTGAAATGATGATGTCGGAGTTTTCACGTGGCAGCACAACAAAACTGTCTGGTTGATATCGAACTACCATGGGAGAGAACATAGTAGTGTGTTAATAACTCAAAAGGATGTGTCTAAAGTTACTTTCACTTGAACACCTATTTGTAAGGATTATAATAAGTACATGTGAGGGGTTTATCTAGCAGATAAATAGATCCCTCTCTACAATATGGACAGGAAAATCCAAAATGTGGTGGCAGCGGTTATTTTGGGGAATTTTAGACATCGCATTTGTAGATAATTATGTCATAGGTTGCCAGTAAAATGGTAAGATCCTTATTTTAGAATTTAGGTGAATGGTGGTAAATGGTCTGATAACAATGCAAAACCCAAAAAAATATAAAGAGGTCTCTTGAGTTCACTTCAATCAAGTTCAAGTCCTATCTTGAAGAGGAGAAAGTCTAATGAACCTAAGGATGTCAGGTTAGGTAACAAAGGAATACACTGGTTAAATTTGATCAAAAGAGAGCAAGATGTGAAGTCAGCGCTAAACAGAAAATACAATCACGCCCTCATACCAAGTGTAGCTATTGTAAAGTGTTTGTATGTGTAAATGAAAAGAGAAATGTTTTGCAGTGTTTCATGAAGAATTACTCTAATATTATGACCAGGCAGTTACATATTCCAAGGGATACTGTACACTATTTACTATGTATTTATTATATATATAATTTTCGTGGCCTGTAAATAAATGTTAAAAAGTAGTTTTCACACTTAAATGATTTTGTGCAACTGAATGGTCTTTATTTATTCATAACATCGCTCTATTAATTAATGGCATTATGCCCTGACGGTACTTTTAAGTGCCTGGTTTAAAAAGTGTGATAATGTTATAAAGGACTGACGGTAAATAAAAGTACCATGTAAAAAAGTATGTATGTAAATGCCAAAAAACATTACACATTTTTTCACCTTCATTTAGGTTAAGTTAATTAACAAAAATGAAGAAAAAATTTATATATTCAGTGTACATCAGTACCTGGTCCTCAAAGGGAATTTAAAGAATATTGAATTAAACACAATTTGCATTATAACTCATGGAACATTTAGTTTAGTAAAACTGTGTTATATGAGTTTTATCATACGTAGGTTATTACGAGAATGGAAAATATATAATATGTACTATATCTGAATATTCAAAATTTCAAAACAACGCCAGGGTTGACATCAGCATTTTCATAAGCTATGACTGAAATAGATAGATTACACAAACCTCTTACATAGCTAACGACTGACAGATACAAGACAGTGCAGACAAGCTCTTCTGTACCCCGGGTAAATTACCAAATTAAAATTAAAATTTAATAATCACATAATTTAATTTTAAAAAGTAAAGTATCAAAATAAATTTACAATTAACGTTTAACTAATAGAACTGTTAACATAAGTGTAATCTTACATAAGTGAAATCTATAGCAACTAAATCCAAATAAAACATTATTTACACAGTTTAAAGTGGATAAGTAAAAGTGCAGAAATCCCAGCTGAGATATGTTCCAACCAATTCTACCTCTCATGTCGTGACATTAACTTGTTAGATTCTGTCTACAGTTGACTAACCATATATATTTAATTGAATTTAAGATAAAATTTGGAACTTAATTTTCATTGATTTTAATCATAAAACTGAATGGCCACATTTAAATACACATTGAACAGTGGTCAAATGGACAACTTGAACTCATTATGTGGTAAAGCTATAACAGAAGGAAGCACATTATAAAGTTGTGACCGAGCTGACTGCTAATAAATACAAGCCAGTGTAGACATCCTACCTGTATTCTGCATCTCCATATTCCATATATATATAATTTTTATATATATATATATATATATATATATATATATATATATATATATATATATATATATATATATAGGATAGAGCATGGACGACTATAAATCACGTGATGTGTAATTACATATGAACCTGTGTTTTCATTTATACCCACAAGTAATGAATTAAGAGTTGGTATTAATTTTAAAGTTGTTAAAATACAGAATAGCACAATATTAATTAGTAATATCGAGTAAATTTTTTATTACACAATTTTAAAATCAGTTGCTTTATATATACTTGTTCACGATTAATGTATTAGTGGAGGAGATCTTTACTGAAAACAGAGCACTTGTTTTTGGATAATTTGAGATTAGGAGACCCTTAACTGGAGGTCTTGTGGAATAAATATTTTAAGTAATGTTTTTTGCTACTTCAATTCTTGATATCCATTTTTTTTAAATTGTATTTTACTATATCCACGCATATTTGATGAAAGCAACGGCTGTGCTCAAGAAAGGCAGACTTTCACCTTACTGGGGTTTGGTTACGCTGAGAAAATTTCACAAGAAACTCAGAAACACCGGGTGAGAAATGGTGGTGTTCCATCTGATAGGGTAGTCAGGGGAACGGTTGGATTATACAACTGTTACTGAGCTGACGCCTGATAAATGCAGGACATTGCAGACACCCCCTTCTGAGGTTTGTCGTCGCTGCCCTGATAACAACTTGCACCTATAAGACTAAAGTTTTGAAGTTAGTTTGAACTATAAAATTTTCTCATATTTAGGAGATACGGTTAGAAATATTTGTACAAAGACCATTTTCACTTGTAACAGACTTTTACTCTACTATTTACTTTTTGAACTTCCTTAAAAATAAAAGAACAGATTAGTGAATACTTTAGATTTAAAGCATAGGTAAAGTTTTATTCATGAATCAAATTTGAACTGTATTTGCATTGAAGGTTAGGCGGCTACAAATAATTTCAACTCTTTTTTTTTAAGAAAAAAGTTTATATTATTTTATGACATTTTCTTCTAAAATAGTTTTATCATTATTTAAATTAGTGGGTACATGCGCGTGTGATTAAGTACCCATCCACCTATAACATAGGTGATTATAGTAAGAATTACCAACAATGGTAAAATACATATACATTAACAACATTTTAATTTAATAAAAGAGTTTAAATGAATGTAAATTTTTTCATATGTATTTGTTACTAATAGTAAGAAACTAAATCCTGTGGACTATTAACATTTGTCATTGCCAGTAGCAAACTTTTCTTCAGAGATAAATAATTTATTTCATTCACTGACGACCCTGTCGTGGTGACTTTTACTTAGACTTTAGGCTAGCTGTCCGAACACTTTATTAAGATATAACTATTAATTTCGGTTCATCAGATTACGATTTAAAACTTACAAGTTTCCTATTTATGTGTGAAATGACGATATACCTTGTATATTAAGTCTTCAATCCTGCTGTGATTCGTTGGTAGTTACGACTTTGGTGGAATTGAAAACTTTAAACAATTCAATTTATAGTTATTACAGATTATAAACTTGAATACCATCCACATATTGAATACATCAATCAACTCACGAGAACCGTTGCTATTGAATGAAATGCTGATTTTGGAGCAACCAAAATTTTATAATTTATGCACTTTAGTAACTTCGCTATTAGAGTACGACACCTTGAAGCAGGATTTGCTGCTTCGTTGGAGCCATTAGACTAACGCAAAGGTCAACTATCAAAGTTATTTTAGTTATAATTCCACATTCACAAATTTAAGATGTCTTTGTATCTTGGTCAGATTATCAGTCTTTGGAGGGTATATAAAACGTTTCACCAAAAGGGTAAAAATATACAGTTTTTTATCCCAAAGAAAATAAATACTTTTAAATAGTTTTATAATGTTTTTACTTTTTAATAAAGACAAGATATAAGTATTGGGGTTTAATTTTAACGCTGTAAGTAGTTCTGAAATGGGCTCATATTTAAAAGCTCTATAAGCTCTATTTAAGCTTCTATAGCTTTTCTATATAAGGTATTTTTATAAATAAAATTAGCTATCCAAATTATACGAACTATCAAGCTGTAGCGAAAATAAATGTTTTACTTGTTTATATTTATTTCTTAAAATAATGGTGAGTGTTTTATTCTGATAATTAAAATGTTTGTGGACATGAAAAAATTTTGATTTTATTTCTTTTCAGTTATTGTAGAGTAAAGTCTAAAGTTAAGAAATATATACGTAGTTTTAACTAAAATTTTGTGAACTTCAGTAAAATATGGTACAAAAGTACTGATGATTTATTGAATTTAGCTGTATTTATTTTATATATCCATATACAAATATTTTTCATGACAGCCTAATTTTCATCTCTTTGATATGGGTATGCTAATTAACAAATAGAACGGTTTAAAACATTCGTCGTCTTATTTTATTCTAAATAAATTGACATACAAATTTATGCATGGATTTTAGAAATTATAAAAATGCTTGTAGAAAACAACGTACATAAAAATGAGAAAAAAATAATTTTTTAAGTATAAGTTTTGAAATATATTCATGACAACAAAAAGATATTATTATATATTTTTACCTTTGTAGCATATCCTTAAATACCCAAGAGCTTATACTTAAGTATCAAAAACATTGAGGTGGAACCATATACCAATTACCTTCCTAGTGTTTAGTACATATTTGAACTTTTGAGATTACGAAATTTAACAAAACCGCAGCTGCTTTAGATTGTGGTATTTTCTTCTCACATTTATGTGAAACAAACATAGAAGTTAGTATCATTGGTATTAAAAAATAAGCACATTTAAACATTTCAGCATGCAGAAAAAGGAATAGAGGGATCCAAACTACCACAGCAGAGCACATCTTAGTAATAGCATTTCAAATTCTTACTTTATGGCATGGCACGTTTTCCCTAAAAAAATGTTTCCCGAGATATAATTGATGCGGAAATTGGTGGTATCATGGCATGAAAGCGATGAGAGTTAGTAAATACGTGATACAATAATCTCTCAGTAATCTAAATCTCTCTAACTATTGTGGCGGATATCATTGTCATTATTATATTAAAAACATTATAGTATTTAATATAGAACATTTAAGTTATATTATATTTTAAATGAGCTGCTCTAACTTTTAATTTAATCATAATCAGTGTATTTATTCGTTTATACTCGTGATTTATTTAGAATTTAAGCCCTTCTGCTATAATCTAATTCTTTTTCAGAGGTTTGCACATTAAATTTAATACGTTTATATCTAATGCTATCAGTGTTAAAATTTACGTTTCATGTTTCACTATATGTCAAAGCATTGCTTACACATTCACATTCTTAAAAATCTTTTAGTCAGTCTATGAAAAATCCATCTGCGTTTAACAGAATGATATATAATAATATGCACCCATCCGTAAAGTAGAATATGAAGAGTTATTCGAGCCCAACTAATTGACAACCTATGTAACCAATTGGTCATAAATATGGGTACTTTATCACTGGCTAAAAATGTTTTAACGGTTTTATGCTATAGTTATTGTTTAAGGAATTTCTTTTCTACGGTTTCCTTAGTTACTCTATAGTAATTGTAGGATATTCTTGTAAGTATTTCGTCTTGTTATAATATATTACATGTTTGGTTTTGAAATGGTGTTTATACGTGGCATAACCCACTCCCATTACGATCACATGTAAATATATGTTTATTCCTCCATTGAAGGCTGTCACACTACATGAACTTTCATTGACTCCAGGGATATCCAGTGAATTGACTTTAAACAAAACGTGTTATAGTGTGTAAAATAAAACATCAACCCGGTGAGTCTTATAAGAGCCAAACCAAATATATTCATACAAAGGCTTGTTGAACTGTGGTAGTAGGCAGGTTTCACAGTGTCTTTTTTATGCCCAAAGAATTAAGGTTAAGTAGTTCCCAGTTTCTTCTCCGCTAGGTACCAGTATATGTTAGACAGTGAATGTTTTTCCCGTCCGTTGCATAGCAACTCAGTAGCTGACTCAGATTTTCGTTTGTTGTTGTTAGTGATGTAATTTAAGATTAAACATATTATTTTATGATGGTAAACATAATTATATGTATTTTATGAATTTTTTTAGCTCCTGTACAAGTCAGAAATGTTTATACAACAAAGCAGTTTTTATTTCTTCTTAACCCATTTTGCACTGGGCTTAATAAAAGCACTGATCTAGCTGAATGTTTCCTAACAAAATGTAAACACTTTGTAGCGAAATAGTCGTATTGTTTTGTGTTATTGTTATCAATTTAGATTAATGTATTTTACTTCTTTCCTAGTCGACATGTGCGATCATCTAACTGATGACCATATCTTTACTGAATTGGATATAGCATTAGCTATTCCATTAGGAAATGATGCCTACCAGGAAGGTAGTGACAATAGTGATGACAAAAATTGTCCTAGGCTAGTATAAACTCGTGGTATTATTGAAAATCAATAATTGAACCTCAGCAATCTCCTACTCAGGAGAAAGAATCATCGATCGCTAAGCCAACAACTAAACCCTGCTCGGCTAGACTACTAGGTCTAATAGCTAAGAAATAGAAAAGGCCTTAAAGAAATGGGGAAAATAATATTTTCAATAGACACATTGAAGAATTAAAATTTTCAGGCGAGTCAAATATAACCCAAGATACTCTTAATATTAAACTCCTATTCATTTGTATTTTATTTTTTACAGGAAACTTGCATGCAGTTTCACTCAACATAAAAATTTATTGTAAGCAAAATTTTACTGGTATTTCCATAATGGATATGACTAATTCTAGAACATATTGGAAAGAAACACTTGCGAACAGGCTTGTCGCTGACACAATGTAAAACAGTTTAAAACAACAAGGCTACTTCCACTTCAATTATAATGTTCTCATGGTGCGTCCAAGCGAGGTTGAAAATAATAGGTTACATAAAATAAGACCTACTTTAAATTATTTGAATGAACTGTGTGCTTTTATTCTATTAAAAGAGTCCTTGTCAATTGATGAGCAAATGTGTTCTGAAAAGGCTGGGCATTATCTAAAGCAGTATATAACTCAAAAGCCGCCTAAGTGGGGCCACAAGCTTCTTATATTGGTGGGAATGAGCGGGGTTTTGTTGCAATGCAGAGATTTAATCCGGTCTTCTTGAAAATTATAGCATTTCAAGGGACCAACTTAAGGACTCGGTGCCAATATTGTTACACGATTAGCAAAAATATTCCTAATCACCAACTTTATAAACTGTATTTTGATAGTTAATATATTAAATTCCCTTTTTCTGGATTCAGTTGAAAAGAGTAATATCTATTGTTTTGTTTGGAATTTTGGTTTCAAGACATAAAGCTTATAAATGATAAATTGTTAAAAAAAGAATCCTCAGAACAGTTTGACGCAAATTCAAAAGCAGCTGTTGCCTGGAAAGACATCCACACTGTTTCTCTGGCATGGAACCTTCTCGTTGAGCAGACGCAAAAACTGCTACAAACGAGTTGACATAAAAACAAAAAAATTCTACTCAAGTTCATTGCCCTAACGTGTTCACAGTGTACAGCAAGCACATGGGTGGAGTTCGACTTTCTTGATTGTCGTATTGGAAGGTACAATAATATTCTACGAATGAAGGAGTGGTAATTCATATTGTTTCATCATCAACTGTATGTCATGAACGTCCATTCCTGGCTACTTTGTAAGAATGCAGTCTCACTTAAATATCTCACTTTAAATATGAAGCTAAGTGACTTTCGGCAAGAACTTAGTGTTTTTCTTTGCTAAATATTAAACGCTTTAACTCCATCAAGAGGTCAACAACGCAGTAATGTTGAAGTTGAAATTCAAGCTAAATGAATGAAGGGAGCTAAAGCACCAGAAAGATATCAGACTGGATCAAGTGTCTTATTAGCTACATTCCTGTGGGACTCGTCCACTCTGCATATCCCCAAATTGCTCTCTCAAAAAGTTCCAAAACCGCGTCAAATTTAACATTTAATTGTGTCTAAATAATAAGAAAACAGTTTTTCATCTTTCGTATCTAATGCCCATTACCAAAAATTATATTTTTTTAATCTTTCTCGTTTTAGATTATTTCTTTCCATAGTATATAATGTTTTACTTAGTAAATATTACACACTCCATTTATAAATGTTTATATATTAATTATTTTATTATTTTACTCTGAAAACATGTTAGAGAAAAATAACAGCGTAAAAATTGCTACAGAAGAACAATACAACTATTTAAAAACATCTGTCATCGAATGGGCAGCACGTCTTGTGATCATGGCCAGTTTTCACCCCTATTAACCGTAATAGATAATCTAGATTTGTTATACTATTTTTTATAACTTAGGTTATCGCTGGATATATCATATGAATTTTCATATGATACAACATTTCATATTAACACTGACCATGTGTTTCGCTAGATCCGCTCACCGACAGCCAGAGGAATTGCGTGGCTGAGATGCGCGGTTGCTCTCCTCCTGGATATGAAGATTTACCTCCGAATACCTTAAACACAATATCACACGTTTACTTTACTAAGGATTAATATACACTTCTAGCATTTTCCCAGAAATATTAAAATTGGATAAAAGTTACTCCGTTACGCAAGGAAAACAGCAAATCGAACATGAGAAAAATATACATATCTCCTTGTTTAGTATAATCGATAACGTCCATGAGAAATGTGTAAAAAAATTCAAAATTATTTAGAATGTCATAACTTAATATCGGAATTATAATATTAAGATTCAGACACAGAACCTATAGTTAAACGCCTTTTTAAAAATTAATAAACAAATAATGAATTTACAAAACGAAAACCTTAAAATTCTATTAGTTTTCATGGACTTAGCTAGAGCAATCCTTTCAATTGACAGGAATTTGTTGATAAATAAATAAAAAATATTTTGGTGTAATAGGAATTGCATTGACATAATTCGAAAGTTGTTTAACTGGTCGGTAGAAATTTTGTAAACAATAAGTAATCCAATTAGTACTCCCATTGGAAGTAAATTACGGTGTCGTTCAGGGGATTACACTGGATCCCTTATTCTTTTTCATTTATATAAACAACATTAAAAAACAAAACAAAAAACAGTTAAGCAAAATATAACGAGAACGTTAATGAAGTACTTGTTTTCATGGGAAAAACATGGAAAGAGTTTTATAAGGTTGCTTCGAACAAGCTAATGCTAATTGAAAGTTTGTTTTCTTCCAGTTTTAACAATTAATGTCAGTAAAAACAATGTGTACGAATCACATTGAGGAATGTGAGTAACCCGGGGAGCTGCAATTAGTTCTGCACTCGTGCGGCGACTCTGTTATCATCGACTGTCACTGCCAATCTATCAAGAGGGTGGACCAGTACAAGTACTTAGGTGTTGACAAAAACGTAAATGAGAACCGTACATTATTTTTTCAAAACCTTAACTTAGAAAAATAATTTACGTGTTTTATCAGCTAGGGAAAATATAAAGTTATAAAGAATGAAAAATTAAAGGGGCGTTTAAAACAACCATTTTATTGAATAAAACTTTAAATGGCAATGTAACTATATACAGGTTGCGGTTTGAAATTCGTAAAGTAACCACCTACTGGCCTGTTAGTAAAGGGTGTAAAATTGTTGCTACTCTCCAAAAACTGAACAATAGTAATTTAGTAAGTATATTGAAGGTCGTACATTGAAATCTCAATGAATTTGGAATACATCCAAGTGTATCAGGACTTAATTTACACTCAGGTTTAAGGGGTTGTTTACCCATAACTTTTTATTTAACGTAAATTAAAATATACCTTTAGAATGTATATCAATGTGGGGAGGGGAGGTACAGCTTAGTACAGATTAAGTAAGTGAGTAACATAGACATTTATAGATTCGATAGTTCAATATTGATAATTTAAGTTGAATTGCCGTTATTTTATATGACTGTGCAATACGTATGATATTATTTCATGTGTTTATGTGTAAAAGGAAGTGTATCCTTTATGAATGTATGAATCATATGTACAGGTATTTAATCTCCTTTATCTGAGGAGTTATTCTATGATATAGTTAACTTAAAAGACCTTGTCCTAAGATATATATATATATATATATATATATATATATATATATATATATATATATATATATATGTTTAGAACCTCAGCACTTGCTGGTCCACGAGCGTAAATCGTGCGTACCTTGTTGGTCATCGCGCCTCATGCTGGTCCGGGCCTTGAACGTGTTGGTCCGGACCCGCAAGTTACGAGGCTCTGTATATAGCCTGTAACATCCTGGACCAAGAAGTGCTGCTTGCCTGTAAAGTTCATTTGATTGTACAGTAGCTCGCCTAGCGTGAGTATAACGAACTAAATACTCGAATGAGGGGAAATCCCCCACCATTCTCGGACCAAGATTTGCCGTGTTTCTGTACAGGGCATACTGTCGAACGTTGAATAAAGTGCTTTCTTAAATCAAATCAAATCAGTCTTTATTGCCTTTTAACAGCAAACAATATGAAGCAGTCTGTATTAGCCAATGTATTAGCCTATCTACTCATTCACACAATTATACATACAAAAGTTCCTCATCCAGACAAACAGGCAATGCCTAATCTGATCCTGTTAAAACGTGTTTTCGATTTTAATTTTCTATTCCCAGGCGGCTTTCCATGAACTCACATACCGTGTCAAAAGCACCTGACACCAATAGGCATTGAAGACGAGATTTAAATTTTTTGGTACTGCCAATGTTTTAAGATCCTCAGGGAGCCTATTAATTAACCTAACACCAGCCTGCAATGGCAAATTATGAGACGCCACCGTTCCATGTGGTTGACTGCGATAGTTATCCCTGCCTCTTGTCTCATACTGGTGAATGTTCCTTCCCTGAGCCAATGTGCTCTTTGATTTACAGAACACAGCCACCTCGAAGGTGTAGAGGCAGGGCAAGGTCAGTAAACCAAGCTCCCTGAAGGCATCCCTGCACGACTCTCTTCTCTTTAATTTTGAAATGATTCGTACACAGTTTGTTGTTTGCACAGCTGCCCCAGAGTCTTACTCCATATGCAAGGTGCGGATAAACAAGGGCAAAATAAGCCATTCTCAGGATGTCGTGAGAACAGTGTTTTCCCAGATTCCGCAAAGCATACAAAACCTGAAGTTACTCTGGAACAAACACTTTCAACATGATTGTCCCAGGTCAGACCTCGATCTAGGTACACCCCTAGGAATTTGATGGAGTCAGATTCCTCTAAGAGTTTGTCATCTACCAGGACAGCAGGTCGTGCACTACCTTGACGCTGTCTCAGACAAAAATCAATTGTGTTTGATTTCGAGCTGTTTGTTTTCAAATTGATTTCCGAAAACAATTGGATGCATGAATTCACTGTGAAAAATGAATTAATTTCAAGCTTCTGCAAAGAATTTACAGTAATGCAGAGAGTCGTATCGTCAGCATATTGAATCACCTTTCCATTCTGGACCGATGAGTTTAAATTGTTAACGTAAATAGTAAAAAGCACTGGCCCATGGATCGATCCCTGAGTGACGCCATTTGCCATTTTCAATTTTCCTGACATGGCATTTGAGATCTGCACGCACTGGTCTCTATCCTTATGCAGGACGAGATCCACCTGTGTGGCAGACCCCGTATTCCACATGTCGCTAACTGATGCATCAGTGTCCCATGATGCACGCAGTCAAAAGCCTTAGAAAGATCGAGAAATATGCTGAGCCCCTTATCCCGCCTCTCAAAACCATCGACAACAATATCCACAAGACTTGAAATCGCATCATCAATTGTTGATTTGTTTTTACGGAAGCCGAATTGTTCAGGACACAGTATGTCAAATCTTTCCAGAAAACGTTGTAATTCATTCAAAAATGCCTTTTCAAAGATTTTGCTGAAAATATTGGCAAGATTGCGATTGGGCGGTAATTTTTGGTTTGATGAGGATCTTCTTTCTTAAAAGTCGGGGCAATTTTTGCTGTTTTAAAATCATCCGGGTAAACTTCAGATATAAATGAGGAGTTTACCACTTTTTTAGTGGAGTCAAGATATGCTTGGAGCATTTTTTGACTAGCCACATGGACATACCACTGTTGTTACAAGATTTCTTTCAATTTAGTATTTGCACAATATCAGCCATCTCAGCCTCATCGACAGGGGTCAAGATCATAGACGATACCGGTTTCTCAACCAAAGTTGCGGGAGAGGGTTTCAGTGAAGCACGCATCACACGAATCAACTGAGGCAAAATACTTGATAAATTCGTCAGCAATTTTTTGAGGATCATCTATAAG
This sequence comes from Homalodisca vitripennis, assembly GCF_021130785.1. NCBI lineage: Eukaryota > Metazoa > Arthropoda > Insecta > Hemiptera > Cicadellidae > Homalodisca > Homalodisca vitripennis. The sequence goes on along the minus strand of NW_025782550.1, from coordinate 32,359 downwards.
TTGGTTTTCAACGAGCAGTAAACATTGTTTTGATTTTTGTATTGGATGTTCTCGTTTTACGGATTAATTAATTATTTTCCATGCTGTTTTTGAAAAGTTCTCGGTATTCTTTAATATTTTGTTTAATTCATAGGCTTTAGCAGCTTTTATAACTTTCTTATATATTCTTCTATAATTTTTGAAAAATGTTTGAAAATTTTGGTTGTTTGTATTAATAAAAATTGAGTGACAAAATTTTAGTTTTTTACGAGATGTGAGAATACCTTGTGTAATCCAAGTATTCTTATGTCGCTTACTGCGTACTTCAAATTTTCTGTAAGGACATGAAATATTTAAATAATAGCGAAAGCGGTCATTAAAAGCATTGTACACTTTATTTGGACACTGAATGTTATTTAAAAAATTCCAACTTTCTCGCTTAAGGTGATAAATTAACTCGTTAATATTTTGAGGGTTTAGAGCTCTTTGGACCGTATTTTCTGCAAGCTTAGTCACCGGATCAAGTCCATTAATCACAATCTCCTGAGCGAAGTGATCAGAGATGGCAGGATTGAACACGACATCGTCAACTTTCGGGATGTTGGTGATAATGTTGTCGATGGTTTTACTCGTCGTGGCACATACTCGTGTAGGAGAGTTCACTGACCAATTTAGACCAAAAGATTGAAGAATATCACGCGGCCGCCGAGTGTGGGGGTCGGGGTGGTCCAGTGTGTTTATATTTAAATCGCCAATTAAGAGAAATAGTTGATTGTTTGAAAACAAAAATTGGTTAACAGGCTCTCTAGTTTTCCAAAAAAGGATTAAATAAAACTTCGGTTGCTGTTTGGACGGTATATTTCTACAATATTAACTTTTTCGGATGAATTTAAATTGATATTAATACCAGCAGCTTCAAAATCAAATTCCAGAGTATCAATGACTATTTTTTCAAATTTTTTTTTTTACAAAAATTGCCACACCACCTCCCTTAAAATTGGAACGTAGGAAAATATGTGCTAATTCATAATTTTGTATTTTTTTAAATGCTGATCGGTTGTAAAACAGTATTCCGATATTACAATAATATCAGGTTTTCGCTCTTCGCACATGAGGTCCAACTACTTATTGGTAGCAGATTGAGCATTTAGGGAGTAATTTTGAATTTCGTAATTTTATGAATATTTTGAGTGGTTTCTGAAAACGTGTTTAACACTTTTTAAGAATTTTGATGTTCTGAATAAAAAACAGGATCTAATATCCCTCTCTCGTTTTACATTCGTCATAGACTCTTCGTTTTTTTTTTTTACAGGAAAGCGTATATTGTTTTCGTCAGGTTTTACAGGCGAAGTAGCTTTGATGATGTCGTCGTAAGTGTAATACTGCATGATACGGTTCTGGGCCGGACTGGCGGGCGACTCACAGGTATCAGCAACAGCAGGTGAGGCAGCGGGCACTGGGCAGTGTTAGAGACAACTCAGGCGCAGCAGGCGGTCCGACAGCAGCAACCAAGCCCTCCACTATCATTTCGCCCAGCAGCTCTTTACCCGGCAATCGCAGATGCATGCCATCCGTGTGAACCAGTTTCTTCCGATATCATTGATATCGAGGAGCTTTAGGTTTGAGTGTCTCACGCATAGCTCCTCTATGTAGTAGTTGGCGAGAATGGTCCGTTGGTTCACAGGATGGCTAACGAGCAGATCGCGAAGATAAGGGATCGTTGCCAAGATGACATCGGCCGAACTCAGTCGAGCGGTGACTCTTTCTTCCAGGCGATTATAGATGTTGTGTGACTCACCGGCAGCGATGTCGTTGGTTCTGGCGAGCAGGATGAAGCAGCTAGAAGGAGGCGAGGGGCCGCTGGACGTTACATTCAGGAGTTTGGCCCCGGGTTTACATATGCCAGTCACTTTGCTAGCCGATGAGACGCGGTTTTGCACCATGCCGGCCAGGAAACGGGTATGACTGTCACCCTCAATTACAACATTCCTGAAGGAAAGCAACTCTCTTTTAATTTTGTCTTTCAATTTTGGCCTTCTAGCAGGAGAAGATTTTGGAGGAGGGTGTTGGCCGGATGGTTTACTACTGTTGCAGGTTATTGTACGGGGATTTTTTTGTTGAGCTGCATTAGTGGTTACGATGGTTTTGAGAATGGGTGATTTCTCGGTTGTATTTTTTAGAGGTTCAGATCTATTGCTGGTCGTAACAGAAACATATTTTTTGTTTTGACAGACAATCCAATCACCCGTCTCCTGAGAGTAGCCGCAGGAACACCCCTGGACCCCCTCTCGGCCCGGTAAACATTCAATCTCTGCTTCGATTACTTGAATAGTTGTCCTCAGATTGGTGACGAGGTCGCGAATCTCGGAGCACTGTGCGAGCTGACAGCAGGTGGTCACCGGTGGCTTGCACTGAACAGCGCAGTCTCTTACAGAAGCTCCCGTTGATACTCCGGACAGCAAAGGTCTCCCAACAAAAATGTCATTTGTATACCGAAGAAGCCTTGTGTCCGATTCAATGGAATGATCGACAACCCTCATCAGATCGACATTGAGCTGCCTTATCTGCTCCTTTAATCTACAGTTTTCTGACTCAAGTCCGCCTGTAAACTGATCGATGAGGAGGATCTGGATGGAGTGGCGCTCAGCGCAGGGTACGGGCCAGGCGTGGAGCAGGCAGGCGACGAGTCAGATGCAGGCGGAGTAGGTCAGCGAGGACGTCGTCGCTGGAGTAGGTGAAGCAGCGTCGGTCGCAGACCGAGTCCTGGACAGCGGTGACAAAAGCCAACGCATGGTGACTGGGTGTTCACCGCTGTGTTTTTATTGCAAACAGTCAGTGCCGTTATATTTGGATCAGTTTTAATCGATGCGCTGCAAATTTTTTCGAAGACATCGCCAAGATATGTCTATGCTGACTGTATTTAAAATTGTTAAAAAGAATACAGGGTTTCCCAGTTTTTGTTTTTTCTATTGTAAATTGCATATTTTTGTCAATAGTAAGTTAATGAATAAATAAATAAAATTACAAGTCACGATTATTAAAAGAATCTAAGTAATAAATTAATAACAAATAAAACTTATTAGATTAACAATAAAAACAGTTTCTCTTCAGCAAAAAGGTGCTTCTGTCGGTGGGAATAGAACCAATGTGTACTGAGTTGCACTGCCGCGACCCTACTGTTTTCTGCCACCCAGGTAGACAAGATGTGGTAGTTACTTCTTGTTCATACGGCTCGTCGCTCTGTGGTTGTGTCAAAAACGGAGTTGCACAGTTGTATTGTAAGTCTAACCTTGTTATTTTAGCGACTAGGTTTAGGGCTAAAACTTACAGAGAAATAAACTATCCAACTCATTGTAAGGCGTTATTCGCATCGGTAATTTAAAAGTGTTTTTCAGTAACTAATTCTAACAAAACTGTGACTTAAAACCTTGCAAAATTCCGTCTCTGCCAGTGCCGCGCTCGTGTGTACTTTCTTGGCAGTATACTTTGATTATCAGTAGGATATTAATACGTACAGATTCGAAGACTCCAATGTTTCATTGTATAGAGCCTAAAAGTTAGTTTTGCTTTCAAAAATTATTTTTCAAAGATTGTTATTTCACTTTTAATTTTTCATGTATAAAAAACGAATTCAGGTACATTAAATCAGGTATGCTGATCGCCTGATTTTAATTTCTAACTATTATTTACTCTATTCGCAACAATATGAGTGCATATTACTAAATATATACTTGTAAATTTATTTTATTTCAGTTTCATTATTCTATACACCTATTGTTATATTCATACATGTATTTCTTATAAACGTTAGAACCTTTTATCATATGTACATGTTAAAAAATTTATTTCTGATGATAAATAGACAGTTGAATCCACACTATAAGCTAAACATGTGATTGACTATTAAGATTTAGACAGGTGTATAATATTTGCATCAATGATCGGAATTTTAAATAGGGTACATTTATCACCGAACTAACCAATACCGCAAAGACAATACAAATTGTCAAAATACAATACAATGTCAGTTTTGTATTTGGACCACACATAACTCACTAAATGTTTAAGGTCTTGGTTATTTTCTGTGTGTTTAAGTATTAGAACAAAAAACGTTGGCTGTTAAGTTACATTTTACAACTCAGAGGATGATGGTTTGGATGAGATAACTAATAGAGTTATGAATGCATGCACAAATAAAGAGGTAGGCACCTTTAAGATTTTCTCAGACTGTAGAATTGAGAAAGTCCTTAACAATTCTCAGTTTAAATATTCATTGGTATAATATAAATGGAAACGAGTTAATGATTGTCGTATTACTGCTTGCACTGTACATGAGTCCGTCCGTCGACCTTGGGTTTTATCTCGACGGTAGGCACCGGGTTGGGTGGAGTCGCAGTGACTGGTTAGAGACACAAAGTTTTGTATTTTAACAGATAAGCTCTCTCAAAGTTACCTTGATACCCTGTTATGTAAGTTGTATCAACGTATCTACTAGTGTTTCAGCGTTTTCTAATGATATCAATCGTATATTTATAAACATAAAGATCGCAAATTCAGTCAAATCCTACTGTGGTAATTGAGTAAAAATGAGTAATTCAATCAGATGTGACAAATCATTATTTACCATTGCCTTGTTACAACCAAGTTTCGACAAAAATCCAGGTCAGACTTTGTTTAAACATAAGAACAATTAACTTGACGTTCCATCTTATCTCTGGTAGAGATTGCTCGAATCAAGTTGTGAAACTTACGTCAAGCAGCTTCAGAGTATTATCATATTGTGAACGAATATATCAAAATTAAAATTAACCATACAAAATTAACCATATGAAATACCTTGGATACTTACCGGTTTGATCAGATCAATCTAGACCAGAACTTAGATGAGCTACCGTTTGTAAAGACAACCTTTCGACACTGCTTTGAAAACCCAATTTAAATGGTCCTGACGTTTTAACAACAAAATTAGTTCCTCAAAAAATTTAGGTAATTACTGTAATGAAATCAATGACTCAAAAAATGAAAATATGTGGGAAAATATTTCAAAATCCATGGATATAAACAAAGATAAAGAAAGGATTCCAATTAATTGATCATTTCAATCAAGGGCCAACGAAAGGTTAAAACTCTACGATGCAAAAAAGATTAAGCAGATTTATTCAAGAAATATTACGCGAACGTCGGGGACAGCCTAGCCCGGTTTTTCCTGTAACCTGGGTCGTCGCGAACAATAATGAGTACCTGGTGGACGCTTACTTCCGGCTAGAATCTATAACGGGGCCCGATATGAAGGGCGGCTCGGCTCCCGGCAGTGATAATATTCTGGCTTAATTTCTTCAAATTTATTTGGCCTATTTCATTTTTCCCTTGTTTCGTATAATAAATCAGAGTATAATGAGAGCATTTTCCCAATCACTTTCAAACTTGGAAAAGTAATCCCGTTTTATAAAGGGTAAAGTAATAATCATGATTTTGGGTGGACTTTCCAAGTACGTTCATTATTAACAGTAAAAATTCATGAAATTTATCTAGAGTAATGAATGTGATTGAATGATAACATATTAAATATATCTTCTTACTTGCCGTTCTTGTATATGTTTATTCTTTACGCCTCTGATAACTACTAAGTTACGTATTGGCTGTTTACATTTCTATCAGTGGCAATCCAAAATTTACACAAAGAATTATATTGCTTGTTTTTTACGGCTTTTAACTATTGAATTATGGCATAAGAGCACAATCATATTTTTAAATTTTTGTTATGACCAATTTTGAAACGGAGGTTACCCATCCAAGCAGCTGCCACGCTCGGCGTTGCTTGATCCCGAACCGTTACACTGTGCCATTGGCAAAAGGAAATATTCGCTGCCACAACTATAAAAAAACTAAGGTTCCTGTGGGCTAATGAAACAAATCATAGGATTTAGTTACAAATATTGCTTTATCTAAACAGTGGTTTGCAAGAAGACCTATAATATTTCGTGAAAATATATCCGTATTGCTTTATAGTACCTTGAGAATGAAATTATGTTCAGATCAAATATTTCCCCTTATCTGAACTTCCTAGTTTAAATGAGGATAAATCACTATAGAGGCCTTAGTAGGATATTATTAGTATTTAGGAGAACATGATAATTTAGACAAAAGAGTTTCCTAAACCAAGCATTTTTCAGACATAATATTTTTTTTTTTTATTATAACTCCTACATATATTTTAATGACAGGTGGATTTATTACCAAACAATACAAACTTGGAGATGAACTATTTAGTTTTTTAGCGTTATGCTCCCTATAAGTATAATGTGTATTTTTGTGCATTCGATAAATTAAAGGGAAATCAAGTTATATGAAATTAATGTTTAGTTTATCTGATTTCTATACAAATATTTTAATATATTATAATTTTAGATTGTTTTGTCCAAACGTATTTATGTAGTTAAAGGACGAAACAAACACGATAATAGCAATCAAGAATTAAGTACTTAATAAAACCAATATCCGTAAACGATTTAGGGTATCATAGGGGTAACACGTTCACGGTCAAAATTTGTTCAAAGGCCTTTTATAATTACTTTCGTAGAAAGAGGGCTGTAGGGTGACTTGAGCAAATTAGCAGTTCTACATCAATGAACCGCAGTTTACCGAAACTGATAATAATGAAGCAATGGGGATTTCCAAAATGGTCATTCCAATTTATGCCCGCTAGATTTTTCACTAGACCAGAGGATGTGTTTTGTTATGGGTGAGAGGCATTACGGTCCAGTAACCATATTAAGTAAAACCAAAGTCGCAGTTATTTCCGGTGAACGATTCCCTTACGGGGATATTTGTGTTCATGGAAGGTTTGTGAAGTGGTCATATACTCATTTGATCTTTACATTCATGCAAACAATGTTTTGTATCAATAATTTACGGAGTGTTGAATGAGTAGACTGTAAAAAAACAAACAACATATGGGCGTTACAACAAATATATTTATTTAAGATATAAAAACATCCTCACAACATGCACAACACATAGAACTCCATTACGTTTTATTTAATACTTCCTTATGGTAACGAAAGTGATGTATTGCATTTCTCAGTTATATCAACATAATTTGTTTTAGATAAAAGATATGTTAAGCGAAACGTGCAACTTTCCTATATGACTATATGACCATTCCTATCCAAAGGCGTATCCAGGAGGCTTTTTGGGTAACCCTCCTCACCTTATTGATACAAACATTCAAAGTAGGCTTATATTTTAACTTACGTTAAACAGAATGTATACTCGTTGTCGAACAATGTATCACACTCGTAGTTCAGTTTTTTTTTATTTGTTTCGATATTTCAACTATAACAGTTGACATATAGTAAAACACAAGACTTGTGCTTTATAATTTCTCGGAATGACAAGTCCGTCTGCTACCTCCAGGGGTTGACAAATATAATAAGACACCGTCGCTTATCAAAAGGTGTTTTATATTTGACCAACATTTAAAAATTAAATAATGAACTTCAACCCTTTGGTAGTGACTTAAAATACACAAAAAGTTACGTAACAACCCATGTAATTTATTTTATACCATCTTTTAATCAAATATTTACAAAAACCATTATTCTACAAACAACGTAAAGAAATATCATGTTAATCATTATAATATTGTTATCATAATATCTGACATAAAGATCGCATTTTTTATTTATTTAAGTTTTTATTTTAACAAAAGAGCATCATATTTTATTTACATAAAATTCCACAAACAATATATGTAAATAATAATAATAACAAAATATTATGATAAAGTAAATGTGAAATTCTAAATGATATCAAAATGAACTCGAGAACTTTATGCAAACAGTAAAAAGTCTTCCCGACCAGATAACTTTTGAGTTTTGAGGCATAAATAATGTAGGAATTAAGTAAACAATTAAATGTTTATAAATTTGTAACTTCAATTTTTAATTTTTATATAATTCTAGTTTATATTTCTGAAGCTTTGTTCTGGACTTTTAAACACATTGTAGTTGTTGAAAACAATATAATTGCAATAATAAATTAATTAATAACAGATCCTATATCAGATAATAACAGATGCAGTTGAGATGCTATATCACGAAAAATAATTAAGCATATAATTTTTAGAAAACATATATCAGCCTAGACCGAAATATACTACCTTAAGTTCCTCTGAGAGTATCATGGTCGGCAACGTCAAAACCGTAATTAAACAGAACAGAGAGAAATATTATGCTCATTTCACTCAACGGCGGTAACTGCTTTTCGAACAAATAAAGAAAGGCAAAAATTGTCGAGGCATTATGAGGATTAGGATTTAGATGAACAAAATGTATTATTGTTTTTAATTGTCTTTTAATGTTTTATGTTGTCTATTAGTTAAAAAAATTATTAAACAAAATTAGCTTCTTACAAATTGATAAGTTCTCTAATAGTTTCGAAGACATATTAACGATTTAACGATTTCTCTAACGATCTAACATCAATAGATCGAGAACACTCTACTCCAATTTTTATTATGCATTGTTTTTCGTTAGTTTTCTTACTAAAAACTATCAGCTTTACATTTTCAACGTATCAACGTATTTATTTCTAAGAAAATGAAAAATAAAATGCTAATTTGCTACGAAACAGATTTACAAAAATGTTGAATATTCCGTGCCTGGGGAGGAAATACACTATCATCTCAGATCTATCTTATTGTCAGATCTCAGTTTGATGACTAATAGTTTGTATAAAACTGTAAATAAAAAGAGTACCTAATATGACATTAGAGTCTGTGGCATAGTTAGAATATTGAAATTAAGATCGTCAACAAACTAAATAGATTTTTTTGACGATTTATATTCGTATATGAGCATTAACTTTTATGGTGGTTATTTCCCTATCGCTATAAAGTGTTTGTGTCACACTTTGTGTGTGCCCCCCAAACCTAGACAATGGAGTACAACCACTCACATACAAGGCGGCTGAAACACATAAAATTACTGATTTTTTGTCTAAAAATATGTGCAGTTGTATTTACAATAAATATATCCTTTATAATGCCTTCGTATTAATAGCATATCGGAGAAATTTTAACCTATATTGGTTAGAATGGAATTTAATTATACTTTATAATCTGTCCTGCTGTGATATTTGAAATTGCAGACGTGCTTAATTCAAAAATATTTATCTTAGTGTGTCTTTCTCTCTAGAAGGACTTCCTGATACTTGGGACTCTTTGCAAGTCAGGTCAGTCCGGGCAGGTAGTCCCCGCGGCGCTCTGAGTATCGATTTAAAATAGGACTCACAACACACGACCCTGAATGATCAACCCAGGCGAGCCACACCGCCCGGTTCAGAAGGGCCGGTTTCGTCGTCGGCCTGTTGTAACTGACCATCAGCGCTTTGGCATTTTGGTTGAAATAACCACAAACGCACTCTCATTAAAATTCAAACCATTGATGTAAATCAATTGATGTAAAAGGTACATGCACATCAGCCACGTTGTTAGTCTAAATTTCCATGAAATGAGATCAACCCGGGGATCCCTTAGTTTGAAACTACTGCCGCCACGTTTAGCCTTGTAGTTTGTTTATCGTATGATGGTTGTTCCAGATCAGTATTCCAAGAACGCAAATTTAATAGAATAGGCATTCCAAACTGGACAAAGCCTTCCCCTTTTCGTCAATATGTCCAATAGACTGTAATGCCTCTCATAATATGGAGGCTAATTTTAACATATCTACTGTCTTATTGAAATAAAATAGCGGAATAAACTTAACGCGGCTACTTTCTTCAAAGGTCGCTTTCATCGGGTACCAATCACTCTTTTAGAAAAAATATCTTAAAGAGCCTTCAGTTTCGTCATTAATTTATATTTGCATCTAGATAACTTCATTGCTTTAAGAAGTAACGCTAGTTGGCTTCCGGCCACGCATCTGAGTCAGATTTTGCCATGGGGCCTTGCAGATTTTGCCTTGCACACCAATTGTATTTCTTAAGAGACCCTTACTAGTCGTATCCTGTCCGTCTACATAGGTGACTAATCAATACTAATCTTATGAAACAGAATAAGGAGGAAATTCGGTATAGAGAAGAATGATTATACTAATAAACGATGCAGCGGTCACAGAGGAGAATTGATTTTGCGCTATTATTACTTGAAAGTATTAGGTCCGGCAACGAATACGCTAACACTACAACTAGGTCGGACCACCGTACTCTGCTGCAATGATACCACATTGAACCTTATGAAAAATAAATTCCCCTTAAACTATAACCAAAAAACCCCTTTTTATATCAAAACCATGGTGATAATATAATTTGCGGCGGTGGTCAGAATTTTAATGACGGTAAGTTTATGGCCGACCAAATTAATTTAGCAAAGTGCACTGATGGTCATTCTTTACTGAACAGACGATAGCAAAGCCGCATCTTCCGACCATTTATGTATACAACTACTAGATAGATAACTGCGCAATTTAAAATTTGTCTTGCCGACTGGGATCTTTGCATCTACCAGACGACAATAAGACGGCAGCTGCAGTAATTACTTATGTTGTGATCGCCTCGTTTTTTTGTACTCGCTCAGTCAGGTACGTATGTATGCTTAATAATCATGTATATTTTTTACCCGGTGATAAAAGGTTTTAAGAATCATGAACTGAACATGAAGAATTAAAAATTGTGCGCAAATCAAGAACTGATTCACTTCTTCTTGCTGTTTGACTCAAATGTCACATGTTTTAACGATACACTTGTCACATCCGCTCGCAAATTGCAGAAAATTCATTGCTATTCGAGGGTAAGCATAGTTGATGCTTTCATTCTAATTATTTTTAAAATAAAGGAATTCACACATTAGTAATATGTTTTAAACTATTTGTAAATAGTGATTTATTCAAAGTTTATTTTGTGTTAAAAACAATCGTTTTCACGGGAAAAATATTTATTTGAGATAACTAAATTTTTAGTTACGTATTATCCAAATACTACTACAAATCTCGATTACATTAAATATGTGCAAAAATGGATCTTTATAAAGCAAAATTATGTTCCTAACACGTAAATGCAATCTTTTTTTAAATCTAACGCATCCTTCCCAGTTTAGGAATTCATACAAACTGTGCACGATGAATTAAAATCACTAACGCCTCTAACCTCTAAAATCAAGAACTGTGAAAGAATTGCCAGATAAGTTTTTGCAATAAACAGTAATCAATCGAACATAATGTGAACACCTACCAACCACTTAGTAGCTATTCTCTCGTTATAACTATAAAGATATTGACGGTATCTAATGACCTCACTTCCACATTAAACTCCCGGAACTATGAAAGGGCTCTGTTCACACAGAAGATAAACTTAAACAATTGCAGTCCTTCCAGAAAGCAGCATTCTGAATCGTTCTTTGCCGGCCCGAACCGAGGGGCAACTATTTATGCTCGGCGCAATCTAGCAAAATTTTGTTCCCCAGAAGTTTTAAGAAAAACTATGGCCTAATCCATTCTCCTTTTGCGTATGGAATAAGACTTTGGGGAAGTTGTGCAAAAAACAAAATGGAGCGCGTCTTTAGACTCCAGAAAAAGCTGTCAGAATCATTGAAAATTTTAATTACAGAGAGTCGTGTAGGGAATCTTTCAGAGAGTTGAGATTGCTGACTGCCTTGTCTCTATATTTTTGAGGTGGTCATGTACTGTAGATCAAGGTGCATCTTGATTCGTGGCAGGAACGTTCATCAATATGACACTAGAGGCAGGGACAACTTTCGAACTTATCAACGCAGATTGACATTAGCACAACATCTACCGCAAGAAGTTGGTGTCAGATTAATCAACAGGCTCCCTAAAGAAATCAAAATTTCCAATAATCAAAATCAATTTAAAACGCGTCTCAATCTCCTTTTGGTGTCTAAGGCTTTCTACTCTGTTGATAAATTCATGATAAGCCGCTGGGATATTTGAGAGTGCTGGATCTGAGGTCAATGCGTTTGTGTCTTGAATGATTGTGTCTTGTGTGAATTGTGAATATGAGGTTGCGTTAATGTGTAGATAAAATCGTGTAAATTTACTTTGACTATTGGCTATTGCGATACGATGTACACATTTTTAAAATAATGCAATAAAGAGATTATTATCGTTATTTTATTAACGTTTATAGGTCTGACAAAACGATTTTGTGAATTTTTGTGCTCTTAATTGTCCCAGCGATTCATCATATACTCGTCAACAGACTAAAGTGCCTCTGGCACCAAAACCGTTATGAACTGATCTTTAAATTTTTTTATATATTTTTTTAATACCTTCAGGGAGACTGTTATTAGTCCGACACCAACTTGAGTAGGCAACTTTCTGAAAGCATTTCTTCTGTGTTGTTGGACTCGAAAGTTATCGAGTTACCTCTACTCCCATGATGGTGAAACCCCCCCCCCCCTTCGAACAAAGCGCACTTTGATCTGGAGTAAAGGATCACCTTGAGTCAGTAACCCGACCTACCTAAAAGCATCTCTGCATGACTCTCTGGCTCTCAAACCAAAAATCATTCTCACAGTTCTTTCTTGGAGTCTGAAGACCCGTTCCAACTTGTGTTTTGCACAGCTACACAGAGTTAAATTCCATACACTAGATGAGGATAGATTAGGCAAAACTATGCCGTTTCAAGACTCCGATGGAGCAATACTGTGCCAAGTTGCGAAGAGCAAATATTTCTGATGCAATTTCTGCACATACGTGGTCGATGTGATTATCCCAAGTCAAACCCCGATCTAGCTACATTTCAAGGAATTTCGTGGTTTTTGTGTTTTTATTGTTTACATGTTTTATACTGTAAAGTTTCATTCAATCTAGAATACAGTAAATGTTTTGTTTATAGTGCTAATATTGACAGTGTCCTGCATGAGCGCAAAAAAAAAAATTACTTTTCCTGTAAAGTGACGAGATAAGCCAGGGTCACAGTGGTCAGCTAGGCGAAAGACTCAAGAGTGTATGTCAAATGGTATTTTAAAACTATTTTTTAATTTGTAAGTAGCAGATTTGAGAATGTTATTGTGTGATAGGAGTGATGGCACAGTTTCAAGTCTATAATATTTATTGAGATAATTTTTTAAGGAAAACTGGTAATAATGGTTTATTAAAATGTCCTTAATACAAAAGCAGCAAAGTATGGTATTGTTTTTGATGGGGAATGATGGCATTGAATTTAAAACCTTTGATAAATGTTTTATAAGAATTAAATATAGAGTAATCTGAAATATTATTATATCGTTTGTCGAGATTTGGCCGGCAAAGCATATTCTGGACGACTCAGACGAATTTCTAGAGGTTCATATCGGTTTGCTTCCGGAGTGAAAAACTCGTAGAATCATCTATTAAAGTCTATATTTTTATATTTAAATACATCCATGACCTTTTTTATTGATACATAAAGCCAATGTAGTTCCTAAATCTGGCAATAATACTAAATATGATTGTGTAAACCTCCCAAATTTTAAATTTACCGTTCTATAGATCTTCCCGAGAAACAAACGGAAAGACACACATTTCTGCTACACAGATTTAGTGATAGATTTTATTTATGTAACATTGTTTATGTACAATTGAACAATTTAGTTCAAACAAATTTAAAACCTCAGAAATTTATTAAATTAATGAATAGTGTTAGTGTTATTGGTTCAAAATTAGTGAAGCCTGTAACTCGAGGGGCTGAAAAAACTTAATTTATGATTCTCTGTCTGTCTTTCCGAACGATATTCCGATAACTAAATGTGCTATTGACTTGAAATTGTGCATGAAGCTTCATATCTATTTGAGGTACACTGAGTTTCATGATGGTCAGTGTCACTCTATAGAGTTTGGTTAGGCACTAGCCAGAGAGTGGTAATAACACTAATATCTTTGTTTCGTATTGCACACAAAACTTGTATACAAAATTGTATAATATAGATTAATAATACCTCATATTTTTCTTTTGAGTAATTATTTGGGCAAGATATTCATAAAACAAACAATAACTAAAGAAGAAGTTATCAACATACAAAAAGTAAATATTTTAGCATTTCTTTGTTATACTCTTTATTTTACTCGAAAGGTTTTAACAAATACCACACAGTTAGAAAACAATTTATAATATTTTTTTAATATGCACTGTTAAGATATTAGAATTGCGTTATCGTCTTCAATTCAAGGGTATTGTCTTATTGAGCTGTTCTCTCTGGAGCGGTTCCCTGATATTTATAACTCCAGACTGTCGCTTTCCAGATAATAAACGCGCCACTCAGAACACTCAACCATTGAAACCGTTGGCCTAACATAATATCAACTTACATAATGTTCCATTCCAATTGGCTAATTAAATAGCAATATAATGAAAAATCTGTCATAAAACAATCATTTTCCAAACTCCTGCCTATCATGAAAATTTACATTGGACTAAAGTTCTTATTACAGTTAAAATATTGACATGTGTAGATATTAACTTCTTCATCTTATCATCTCATCATGCTAACGCACTTTTCCCTGTCTACAGTGTCATAAACATCGTTAAAAAATTCAATACCCATGCGATAATTTTAATACACGCTGTTCTAATGTATTGATAGACTTTACCAACCACGTCATTCATGAGAGGGTGCAATGAGAGGGAAAGCTGATTAAAAAGAGGAAGGATATTACTTTGCTTATTCTCAATCTGAAGTATAGGTTAGGTTGCATGTTGAACCTAATGCATAGATGACCACTGCGGTGCTGGCTCGATATATTCATCACTGCATGACAGATCAGGTTCTATTACTTCGGTGTTTAGTGCACAGTTTTCAGCTCTGCGATCAGTGCATTCGCTTCTGGTCTTCTGTCAAGAACAGGGCGAGTGGGCGAGAGAGAGCGAGCAGTCGAATGACAAAGAATGAACATCCGCCCCGCTGACCAATATAGTCCTCTTACTACCACTACGACGCGACAATAATACTCTTGTCCGGCGTGCCTTGACCGTGGTCAGCACCTCCTGCACTTGGTCAGGGATTCATTCCTGAGTTTTTCTAAAACACTTCAATAACTCCCAATTAACTCTGTGTTGGCAGCCGATCTTTAAGGTTGACTTTTTGATTTTTCCTAATGACTGCAATTTTGGGTATTAAAAAAATTGTTCAGATTCATCTCATAACCAAAACTGAAAAACTGTTGATGATAAAGATATGAATTTTTAAATTAGGTGCAAGTAGTCTGGCTGAATAAAATGTCATGAATTTATTTATAAAACATTTTTTAACTATTTATATATTTTGTTAAAACATTTTAAAGCTATATTTAATCTTAACAAATTTAATTTTCTCAAATCATTAATTAAGAAATGTCACGTCCTGAAGTTACTATTTATCTACGTACTGTATAGAATTCACTTTTTTATCATCGGCATCGGCCGTTTAATTTAGACTTCATCACAAACATTTTCTCATTTAAACTTATATTAATCGTAAAAATCCTTTAATATTTATGTATCCCTATATTATTAACTTATTCCCTTACGACTTATATTGAGGTAATATATGAAAAGCTCTTATATGTGTTGCCTTTGTTAAACCTTCTGTTAATGCAGAGTATAACGAGACCTCGGTTATGCAAATGATAATGTAGAGATAATGATATTTGCTGAATCTTCTTATTATTCTACTTGGAGATATCTATGATTTGAAGTAACTCATTATGTAGTGAGGAATTACTTCCTCCCGTGTTTAGTAACTTTAAATTAGTATTTAGTGGTTTCTTGCAATAAGACGGAAACATTTATATGTTATTTGGAGAAAGGAATGCAAGTATGATCATTGGACAAAATGCAGTTAATTATAAACGAAATGGGTTAAGTGAAAGGTTAACATCAAAAGTTACAGTATATATTTAACATTTAATAGTAAATAAGAAACAGTATTGTGCATTGGCGTCCCGTAGCGTTTAAATGTTGATAGGGTTTAAATCAAATCAAATAGGTCTCAGTTCCTTATAGGACATATTATTTGGTTAGGGATCATAAGTACTATCAGACACAGAACTTTGTAACACACTTTTAAGAACGCCTTGCTTTAAGATTTATGCACCAAACTTTGTGCAAACAAATATTCTAAACTCTATGATGGAAGCAGTGATTTAACGCGATTTACTGAGTGTTTATCCATCCCATATACATAACAGAGCTATATACATAATACATAACACAACTTATACGAAAAACTAAGGCGCGGCGTTGAAGTTTCAAAATCAAGCAACATTGGAAACCTCTTCTATATTTATCCCATAAGAGTATATTTAGCTGTTATTACTGTGTCGTGTAGTGTTTAAATCGATAGAAATATCTTGAATTCGTTTTAATTAAAAATATACTAAAAGGTAATTAACATTCTTTGCAACGACTTGAGCAAGGTATTATTATCGTGTGTATGAATGTGAAAGAATTTGGGGGGAGGGTTTATTTGGCTAGACCCCCTAATCAAGTGCAATGCACATATGAGTAAAGCAACCTTATTCGGCTTAAGCATTAGGTGTGTAAAAACGTTGATATTTATTAGAAAATATATATATATATTTTTAAACCTTTTTATCGGTACGTTCACACCATTCTCTATTTGGGGCGGTTCCCTAACACAAAGAAATTTGTAATGATGATCATAAAATAATCAATGTGCAAAATTCGCACCTATAATATTTTACAACAGTTGACATTTAAGAGTCTCTTTTAATTAACTAATTTTTGTAACTATAGAGACGGAAAATGGGATTTTTAGCTATTTTATAGACCAGTAGTAGCCCGAAGAGATTTTTGAAATAAGAATATGCATATATTCATTCAAGGAACCCTAAGAATGTCTACGTAAAATCGCAGTACAATGGGTTAAATAGTTAAAGCGTGAAAGCAAAACAAACAAAACATAAGCACTTTTCCGTTTATAATATTATTAATACCTTCATATTATATCCAGGACTAAAAATTATTGATAATAAGGATAATACATTTTACCGTACGTGCTAGAAAAGTGGCTTGTGGGAATATTTTTATTTTATTCATAATAAAATTGTTAAATTATGTTTGATTTAAATATAGACATTTTTAAGATATGTGTAATTTTAAATAAGTAATTATTTATGAAATACTTTGTCCTTTCCTGAAGTTTTAAATTAAGTACAAAAATACCATTTTGATATCCATCCGATTTTTTTGGTCCTAATTTACGAACTTGACAAATATTTTCTACATTCAATGTATGTAGGTCTTAAAAGCCATTGATAATGCTTTATATCTACGAGAGTGGTCTGAAAAGTTTCCGACCTAACAAACATGACATCATTTGTGAAAAAAAAACATAGTCTCCTTGTCACTCTACACACTTCTATCAGCGATACCATCTCTGTAACCCTTAAAAATTGTACTCGGAATATTTTTTTCACGAAGGTGATTTCCTCTTCATTTGACGATCATCTTTGTCCTCCGAGCGCAATTTTGAGATGAAGGAACGAAAATAATTCGCTTGGGACCGGAGCTGGTGAGTAAGACGGATGGTTAAGCAGTTAAAACCCGTAATTCATGGATTTTCGCCATCATAACCGCTAAGGGACGAGAAAGTTCGTAGCCTTGGTGAAACATTATATTCTTTTCTACAAATGTGGGCGTTTCTTTAAAAAATGTCTACCTTTACCTTGTCAAGTAATGAATGATAGTATGCTCCTGTAATGGTTTTCCTTTTTGAAGCTAATCGATTAAATTAATTCTATTAATATCGCATAAACAGTCGTCATCTCTTTCCCAACCAAAAAAGCAGCATTTTTTCTTTTTTTGAGTCGGTTCCCCTTTTTTATTTTTCTTTCGGGTGTATAATGGTGTAGTCAAGTTTTATCCACAGTAATTAGTCAGCGCATTTGGATTATTTCGCCTAAACTGCACGAGAAGAGCGTTGGAAATGTTCATCCTAAAACCTTTTTGGTCTAATGTGAGCAAACGCGACATTGAACGCGCGGACAGCTTTCTCATGCCTAAATGTTGGTTTAAAATGTAATAGACACGTTCTTTACAAATATAACCTCTGATATATTTTTTCGCTTTAATTCGGTGGTCGTCTAGCACCATTTGGTTAACTTTGTCGATGATTTCATGGGTAGTTGCAGTTTTTGGACGTCCCGAACGTTCATCGTCTCCCAAGATCCATTTTTAAATGAAGTAGCCCAAAATTTCACTGAGGTAAATGATTGTGCAGAGTTTCCATACACAGAATCCAACTCATTTTTTTATTTAAGAAGGCGTATTGCCTTTCAAACACAAATATTTAATGGCAGAACGATAATCGTGTCCATATCACAAAAACACTCACATCAACTCACTCAACTGTACATAAAAACCACGCGTCGAAAATACTCGTAGCTAAAACTTTTTTGAGTAACTGTCAACAGACGAAATTCAGTAGCTTTTGTTAACGAAGCTTCCATCTTCACGTTCAGAAAGCAAACTTTTCAGACCACCCTCGTGTATTATTAACCAACTCCGATATGTTTAATACAGAATTAGAATGTGAAAAGATCTATGTTGCTTTTATATACCATCTTTTAATGTAGAGTATAACGAAGAGTTTTAACATCTGTGAATGTAGAATGTGAACAGACCTTAGCTACATTTTATGGATTTATATTATGCTATATGGATATATGCTTGTGTAATATCTCATTGTGTAATACCAAAATATTTCTTCCCAAATTCAGTAACTTTATATTACTGCTCAGTGGTTTCTTGCAATCAAACATATAATATGTAATTTTAGGAAGTAAATTCTTATATAATTGTTAAATAAAATACAACCATAATCAGTATAAGCTAAAGTAGTGAAAGACTAACATCACAATGTTACATTCGATATTTACAAATTAAAGGGCCAATAAAAAGGGGTAATATAAGAAACAGTATTGCGCATTGGCCTTCTGTATTCTTAAAATGTTTAAAGGTGCCAATGACCAAAATCATAGGCGAATTTAATAAAATAATAAAATTTTGTGTGCGCACTTATTCTATAAAACATTTAGGGAAAAGGAATAAATTTTAAAACTTTACAATTAAGTGCAGTACCTGAGAACTAATAATATTTTATAAGATCAGCTCAAGATTTTTGTCCACAATAAACTGAAATGTTAAGACCTTATTTGTATAAACTTGGTATAATGTTTATTTTTTAGCTTTTAGTGAATTCAACTCCCTTCAATATAACATAGTTATAATTTAGTTTTGTATGGCAGGTTTATTATAAAATTTACAACTGTTATTTTTCATCTCATTCCGTATTTATAATTTTAGGAGATAAATACATTGCTGGTTATCTTATAGTATAAATTGGTAGAATTAATTCAGCTGTTAGTATGGAATTAGTAGGCCTATACGTGTATACATTCCTGGTCCCTGATCATATTCGAAAATTAGTTTAAATTTGAAACAATTCTTAGATTTAAGTTCGTCATTGATGATTGGTGAATTATTTTTAAAATATTATTAATGTAGAATGTTTACATTATTTTAGTGTGTAAGAGTGATATATGTGATGTAAATGTTTAAAATTTTAAAATAAAAAATACTTTGAAGAGTGCTATAAAATTTGTGATGTTCTGGAAAAATAAAACTGTTATTTTATCTATTTAAATGCAATCCTTTCGTTGATTTGCTGACCACACAACTACCCAGCAATAATTGAGACGCTTGAAGCATAGTATTATTAGTGTTTAAACCAGGCACTGTCAATTAACTTTTATGTTAAATTCACTACAGGAACGCGACCCATTAACAAATTAAAAAACAGTATTATGACAAAAATGCACAGCATAGATAAGTTTTACTTACATTAAAACATGCGCATTACCATATCTATTAATAATTATAAATGGGAAAATAATTTAAACTGAAAATATATTTAATGCGTATGATTTAGAAAACGTCATTATATTGAAATATATGTTTAATATTATGAAATACAATAAATGTCTGTGGGCAATAAGGAGGCCAACAGGAATTTATGTTTTAATATTAATGATTATCCAAGAAATTCTGTTACTTTCACTTAAGGTAATATTATTGATTACCGTAAAATTAAATAAAATATGTGAAATTAATGCTTTATAACTTGGAGTTTTTACAAACGAAAGGCAAATCCAGGTCCTTTCAATAATTTACAATCAAAAGGCAGATGCAAGTCCCTTCCCCTCTTTCTCCCACCACCAACCACACGACCCGCGGACCTACATGTACTGCTTAATTGCAAGGTGTATAAAAAGGACCAACATGGACCGCTCATTACACGCGGACCAGCATGTGGACAAAAGTTTTTATATATAAAAAAATATTAGCATACATTTATCAAGCAAGTTATAAAACATAAATGTATGCTGAGAACAAATTCATAATACGGTTATATGAAGGTTTAAATAGGGGGCTTGATGGACCTGCATGGGTCGCTGTATAACACAGGACCATCAAGTGCCTAGTTTCCGTAAATATATAAATATATATATATATATATATATTTGTTTAAATGACCACGTTCTAATATATTAAAAATCCGTCGCTGCTATTGGATTTGGAGAAACTTAGTTTTTTTTCAAATCATTCTTTTTACATTTTAGTTCCTCGATTTGATACTTTTTAATAATTATATGTTTAAAGTTTTTAATAGTAAATGTATTAAGTTTTAGTGACCAATTGTGTAAATTTTATATGTAAATAATATTTATAGGTAGAAAGAACATCTCGGCGGAATACGTACATACATCTCGTTGCTCTTTTTCATGCTTCAAAGGCCTCTTGGAGGAATTGTAATACAAGTAGGAATATTTTTCAAGTGCCTGCAGTGTTATCTGTGTTTATTTGGAAAACGTTAATTTCTAATCTCTCCCATATCTTACTATTCTAAGACAGATTACACGTTGTTTCCTGTAGAAATTTCACGCGAACGATTAACATAAAGAACCCTAACCTCTATGACTTAAGGCTTGGTTATTAAAAATATATATATATATATATATATATATTCGCAATTTATTCAGTTTCGTTGCTCCGTGCCATGAATCGCAATCGTAATGTAGCCTGAGAAGCTTCATACAGCAAACCTAAACTATGATATGGTTATTTTAAAAACGCAAATCTTAGCAGTCAGCATTATATCATGTTCCAGATGGATTCAAAATTAGCTCTAACAGGGACCAGATTCGGACTAATACTCTGAATAAAGAGCATTCCCTAGCATTTGTGAGGTAGGTTATGGTCATCGTATGAAAACTTCAACTAAGTTGTATTGTTGCTCCATCATGTTTCAAAGGTCTCCATTATTTTCTAGACCACTGGTGTAGACTAGGAAGCTTCTCACAATAATTCTGAGGGTAAACATATGGCGGTTTAAATAGTGAAATCTCTCCACTAAATTGTGTCCCATTGCTCCAACAGGGACATTAATTAGACCATCTCCATGAAAAAACAATATGGTCTCTTCCATCTGCGAAGTAAGTTATGGTCACTCGAAGAAACGTTGACCTTGGTACCTTATTCCAAAATCGTTACGTTGTCATGTTTATTTAACTCCTAATGGAGTATTATTTGTAAACCTAATGTGGCTCAGGAAGCTTTCCACAGTAAATATAATTCCACAGTCTTATAATGATTGGGAAAACTCCTATACATATCTATTGTATATAATACGAGAAATATATCATTACACTAGGACCATTGCCATGAATACTCGTATTTATACTATATTGGAATAAAAACTATACTCGGCCTCTCTTTCCGTATCATAGGAACAAGTCGTGATGTATTGGACTCATACCGGATTTTACTCGAATACTGATGTACGTGGATCATTTTTAAAGTAAAAACCGAGTGCACAGTCGGTCCTCGAATCCTGTCCACGTGACGCCCGTCCATGTTCATCCAGTCTTGGCTTGTCCCGACTACGTCGCTATTAGTTTTCACGTCTCTGTCGGTGTTGGTTGTATGGTTATACTGCTTCGTTTGTTGCCACGACAATCATTAATCCCGAATATTATGATGTGCGCTAAGTAATTAGCGTTTTAAATGCAAAAAAGTTTGTCTTGCTGAAAATTACCGGCAGCTTGACGAAGTTGAGGGTAGGGGCGTAATGAAAGATGGAAATGTGCGAAACTGTTATAGACATTTTATTGGAGGTAGTACAAATGTTCATGATAAAGAACAAGCTCGTCGGCCTACTGTCATGAATGAAGACTTGACACAAAATGCTTTTGAGGAGATTCGTCAAAACAAGTGTTTGACTATTGCCGAATTTAATTACAAAGTTCCACAAGTTCCACCTATAGTTTATAATCTTCGTTACAAAAACAATGTGTGCGAGATAGGTACCAACATTTTAAATAGAAGAACAAAGCATGTAGCACATTCTTTGTCCTTTTGGGAGCGCTATGACAAGGATGGTGATGAGATCTTACGTCACCCTGTGACTGGCGATGAGATATGGGTTGCGTATTACACTTTAAGGAATATTATAAACGTTAATCCAGTGAGTGGCATCACCAAAACTCCCCGACGAAATCACGAAAATTCAAGCAAGAACGTTTAACAAGAAAAATCATGGCCACCTGATTTTGGGATTAGAAAGCTGTACTTTTGGCAGGCATTCTGCGAAAAGGAGTGAAAATAAATACAGAGATATACTATGACACGTTATTTAAGGTAAGGCGCGTTATTTTAATCACCGTCGAGGCCTGCCTGATCTCTATCGGCGTCGTTCTGCAATACTTGGTCTCCGTCGCAGTAAGAACGCAGATGCAGCTGAACGTCTTTCGTTTGGAATTACTGGTTCATATACAATACAGCCTGGCATCAGACTTTCATCTTTTCCCACAAGTATGTCTTGGTGGTAAACGCTTGGAAAATGATGGCGTGTTGAAAGAACCAGTTACTAACTGGTCATATAGCATAGTCCTTTGACAATGGTATCCAAAGTTTGGTGCTACAACTTAAAAAATATTTAAATGCTCATTATGCCGATGTTTATACTGTTAATAATTTAATTTTTTAATATAATTTAAGTTCAGACATAAAGTTTCCCTTGATGTACTACAAAAAGTTTCTTACATAAAATATACTCGTTTTAATAGTAGGAAACATCCCATAGTAAATTTGTAACTTGGTGATATTTCAAATCTCAATCTCCACACTCAATCCTGCTTCATCGCTCTAAACGGACTTTAAAATTGCCTCCAACAGGGACGTTACTAGGACTATTACCATCTACAATGGTATGTTCTCTAGCTTCTGTAATGTATGTTTTGGACTTTGGAACAAAACTACATCACAGCTTGTATTCCACCTCGTTACATTAAGACATGCTCATTATAGATTTGTAAATACTAATTTTAAGAATTCAAACTCCGCATTAAATCCTGTCCTGTTAATTCAGGATGGTTTTTATATATTGCCTCCGATAGAGAAGAAATTCTCAAGCCATACATACATAAGTGATTATCCTATCAATTCTAGGCCATTCATAGTAATTGTAAGAAAACCGCATCCCTGCATTTTGCATTTTTTGTCTTCATCACTTAGTTTTGTACTTAAAATATTCAAAGTGATTTTCTAGTCTGATACCTGTCCAACTCATAAACTTAAGTGGGACCAATCTAGATCAGCCATATTTCGTTGCAAGTTTTGTTTAATAATTTTTGAAAATCTCTGGACATGCATAACAAATTAACACAGAAATGGGTTAAATTTAATTTAATAACCTACTTCTTTGAAACATTAGTTAAAATGAGAGAATGGTTTATTACATAAAAACTATGTCACCTTTGTTTACTAACCAATCAAACAAACTAATTTTGTGGAATATAGTTGGAACGTTTTAAAAAAATTTATGTTATCATGATAATTAATAGTTTTCATGTTCATCAGAACATGAAAAAAACACTACTTATATATTACGCTATTCGAAACGTTCCTGTATACATTTTGATCTTTGAGAGTGAAGAAAATTAATTATATATAGATGTATTTGATTTAGTTCAATCGTAAAATGTAATTTGATATAGTTTACACAAAACACATTTATTCTGATGAAGCTATAAATATTCAGCTATTACGATATATTTTACACGATAATGATTTAGTCTTGAAATATACTAACTGACTGCAGTAAAGTAATAAGGGCATTTATGTAACGTCGAAATTGCCACGCTATTCAGTGAATTAATGTTTCTTTGTTTTACTTAGTGACGTTGTAAAATCAAAGTGATTAAAAGGTCGACAAGGGAACTGTGACCTGGAATTAATGATGACAGGAGTCGGAGTGAGTGGTGAGAGGGTTGGAGTGGAGGGGCGGTAGTTGTGGCGGCCGCCGCCAGAATGAGCCACGTGCAGGGGTTGGATTGATTCCAGAGAGTTGCCGCTACTCCAGTAGACGGAGCCTGCGCCACCGCTGTCCCGGATAACTGTGGGACTGGCTGAAGTCGTAAATTAGTGTATGTAACAGAATAACTTGAATTGATGTTCAAAAGTTTGTTAATTTAATTTCTAATCAATATCATATTTAATTTACTATCGCAAGGCGTTGTTCCAAGAATATTTGCATGATGAACCTAATATTTGCAAGATGAACCTAACTTCCTATGTGACAGTTGATATATCGTATTATTTTAGTATAAAATGTGTCCTCTTTTTTCAGATTACCTATGAATTAGCACATATATTCAAATAAACATGATATAACTATTAGTGCAAATGCCATTGAAAAATAATCCTTACACACTTTTGTTCTAGTCACAGAGACAGTTTAAAGTATTATGAGCATTCCCCACCAGTTCCAACATTATTTCCGATTTTTTTTAGATGTCATGGTAGATTTAGGCATTATTTTAGATGTGAAACAACGACCTTTTCTTGTTAGAATATTAGACTATACTAAAAATAGTTATAAATTTCACTACTATTATTCAGAAACTTTATTTTACAACAATCTAAATACAACAAAATACAAATATTGCGGCTAATTTGATACATAGTCAGTATGAAAGAAATATATTAGTTATTATCTAAAATAAACATTATTTAAGCTTTATAATCATATACCTATGTGTTTTAAGGTTATTTCACTTTTGTTCACGAAGCTTACCTCTTCCAAACACAGACCATGTCTGTGCTCTCGCCTTCCACTAAATGAAATCGGGAAGGATATATCTCGTATGTATGCTTTCTCTTCCTATCTGGGGAGATACGGCGAGTGTGTCTGCTCTCAATTTTTGCGTCTTCTAAACATAATCAAACTGAGTGATCTTGACGCCTGCCAGACAGGAGGGTTGATGGGAACATTCCATCAATGTTCTCCTGCCATATGTATAGATATGAGTGAGTATAATGATTGCATGATTAAACTATGATTTATTATTGCCTACATTGGTTGTTTATAATGTTAAAACATTGGTTTGTGCTAAATATAACAGTACTGACACCATCCAAAGTTATGGATCGATTCGAAACATGTGAGATTACTTAATTTAATTCTCGGGATTTGGTAGTCGATTAGTAAAATAAAAGTTACTAGTCCTATTCTAAATATTCATATCTTGACGTCAAGACAAAAACCTAAAAATAACATGACATAAAACAAGACGAATAAATAAATTATAATAGCGTTTTTAATAATATATTAGAAATAAAAATGGAATGTCAAATTCATTAATCTTGAGAAAAGCTGGATCAATGTGGTTAATTTTCCTTTTTTATTTGTTGTAAAAAGTGCAAGCTGCAAAATGAGGCAAAAGTGACCTATTTATATTTTGGAATGAGGAAAATGTAAATATTATATTTTAATACAAAACTTTCATTGAAACTAAACAGATGTTGACAATTTAAACTGCAGTTCGACAAAGTAACTAAAACACATTTATAGGATCAAACTTTATATATTAAGTATGCAGTGTTTGATCAGTAGTGTAATGCAATAAACAAAGACAAAGTTAATATATAAATTTTACTCTAGACTGCGCTATTGAATAATTCAAAATACATACTGCGTACTATTTAAAAGCTATAGGTCGTAATAGATTTCTAAGTCTTATGTGTGTGTTAATTTTTTTTCGTCTCAGTCCGTAAGTATGTGGCAGGTGCTAGACAATCTTTTACACAAGTAAGTTTCAAGACAAATCTATTTGTATTTTCATAATCAGGGCAACAAAATAGACAGCTATGGCGACTGAAAATCATATTCTCTTAACCATAAATAATATAATTCTAATTTACGCGTACTTACTTTTGAAAAATGCCATAGGACTCCATAATATTACAACATAATTTGTACTTTTCCTAATAACTATCAAATAGTATTTATATAAATGTATTTAATGAATTGTTTTCGTAATATATAAGGTTCATGTGAAATGAAATGAAATGAAATGAAATATAAATTTATTTCCACAATCTTCTTATAGGTACAGAGATTACAAATGCGTTTTGCAAATTTTTGTTAACAATGAAATTTTAAACATTGTAATTTCTTAATATATATTTATAGGAAATTAGCCTACATGGGCAAGCAGCCCTGTGCGTAGGCTAGAGACGCTATCTTTTACAGAAATTAATGTTAGTTTGTTTTGCCGGGTATGGTTCAGACGCAAACGAAAGAGCAACAATAACAATAATAAATTAAATTAAACAAACCGACCAAAAAATGTATATATATAATTTATTTGAAATAGTTATCACTTTGAAATGTAGATGAATGACAGATGATATCGGAGGGGGGAGGGGTGAGAGAAAGGACCAAGGTCAAGCCCGCCCATATTCTGATAAGATTAGGGTCTCGGCTCCCTCGAGGCCAATCTGTAGAAGGAAAAAATTAAACGTTTTTCTTAAAAATTGAAATTGAAGTTGATTCGAATAATTTGAAGTGACTGAAGTTTTTGCAAATGTTTCTGAATAATACATGGGAAATATAAAAGGAATTTGTTATTGAAAATGATTTAACTAACCTTGTAACAGGTATACCGACATTAACTGCATGCCTGGTATTATAAGAATGTGATGTTTCTGGGAAAATTATGTTGTAATATTTATAAATATGAATTAAAAGATGCTTTATGTACAACTGTCGCAAGGAAAGGAGTGAAGATTCGTGAAAAAGAGTGTCAGTAGGATAACGCTTATTTTTCCTTAATCCTGCTTTTAAGATACATTTTTGTGTTATGTAAAGGGGCTCCAAAACTGATTTTAATGCACCGCCCCAAGCAATGTTACCAAATGTAAGAAGAGATTGGACATAAGCGCAGTACGTTATTTTAATTTCCTTTTCATTTAAAACATCACTTAATCTTCTGAAAGCGAAAATATATTTTCTTACTTTTGCTTGAATATAGGCTATATGATCAGACCATTTAAGGCGATGATCGAAAATTACACCTAGATATTTGTAACTTGTAACACGTTCAATACTTTTACATCCACATGTTAAATTTGCAGAATTGCCGCATTGATGAATTCTCAAACTATTTAAATTGTAATCTGAATTATTGTTCAAAGAAATAGGTAGAAATTTTGTCTTAGATATATTTAGTGAGAGAAAATTTTGATCTAACCATTTTTCCAAAATCATTAAGTCGTTTGTAGCCTTTTCCTGTACTTCCATCCAGTTGTTACCAGAAATAAAAATTAAGCTGCTGTCATCCGCAAACAAAAAGAGTTTTCCATACAGATTTAGTTTAGAAATATTGTTTATATATATTAAAAACAAAATAGGTCCCAATGTACTACCTTGAATCACAAAATAATCCACATTTTGAGGATCACTGTTCTTTCCGCAGATGGACACAACCTGTCGCCTCTCGCTCAGGTAGCTGTGGAACCACGCTAGCGCAATGCCGCGGACTCCTATCATTTCTAATTTTGTTAACAAAATAGTGCGATCCACAGAGTCGAATGCTTTTTTTAAATCCAAAAAAACAAGCATGCACCTATTATTTTTTGAAATGCTTTTGTTTAAATCTCTGTTTATATTCAAATAATGTGTCCATTGATACTTTTGTCCGGCCTAAATCCATACTGACACTCACTTAAAATGTTATGGTTTTTGTAAAAATGAGACGAGTTGATCCTTAACTATTCGTTCCTACAAACCTTAGAGAAAACGCTTAACAATGAGATGGGACGGAAGTTGTTTTTGTTTGTAAATTCATTAGATTTGAAAAGAGGAAAGATTTTTGCTAGCTTAAAATTATCGGGAAATACACCAGTTGAGATACTTAAGTTAATTAAATGTGTTAACTGTTGAGAAATAACATGGATATTAGCCTTGAAGAGGTTAGCCGAGACCCCGTCCATCCCCGGTGCGGATCCACCCCTCAGGCCATTGACCCTGGCGTATTACGTCATGTTCAGTCACAGTCTCTAGTGAGAATTCAGTGTTCAGCCAGTAATCAGAGTCACGTACCACCGGATCCCCCCCTGAATCAATCTCGTCGGCCAGGGTTTTGCCAACAGCCGAAAAAAAAATCATTGAATTCATTGGCAAACCTGTTTTAAAAAACCTCCTTGCTCAATATTAGGTGCACCTGGTAGAAAATCTTTGAATAGGAAAGTTATCCCTACATTTATTCCTCCCAATTAATTCGTTAATAATTCCCCAAAACAATTTAGCATTTTTTCTACAGTCATTTAATTTTATTCTATAGTAATCCCGCTTTGTAGATTTTATTGAGTTGCTTAAATCACGTCTTAACATATTATAATAAGTTCTAAGTTCACGATTAAAAGGTTGTTTTTTTAAGATTTTACTAATTTGATCCCTTTTACGAATCAAGTTTACTAAGTCATTGGAAATCCATGGCTTAAGTTTTTTCTTCCGTGTTGTGGGATGTTTTATTTCTTTTTTAGCGATAGATAAAGATTCAGTAATCACGCCCGAAAAATTGGCTGAACATTCGTTGACATCATAACAATTCAGGACGGGATCCCAGTTTGAGGTGATAAGACACTCACTCGGTAAACAGTTTTTCGTCAGTATACGTAATCGGTGCTAGTGGTGTGTCAGTGGCAGTCGCGTGGACTGTGATCCTGAGGCCGGTGCTGTAGTGGTCAGTGACGGCGGTGTGCAGCACGGCGGCCTGCACACTCTGCATGTCGTTGTATCTCACAAACACGTGGTCCAGGCAGGTCGTGCTGTGCTCCGTCACCCGAGTCGCTTTGTCCACACATTGTACAAGTCCATGACCAATAAGGCAGTTTAAATATCTGTTCAGTAATATCGTCAGGTGCAAAAAGGTTAATATTCATGTCTCCTAGTAAAATGCATTTTTTATTACGTTCTACATTGTTATAAATAGCTGTCGAGACCATCTATAAAACTTACCAACGTCACTGTCAAATGTTCTGTATAGTGCCCAAAATGTTGTAATGAGTATTTAGGTAAGTGAAGTTAAGTGAAATGCCGTAAACGTCACCCAAAGTAGCTTGTGATGTAGACTGCAGAAAGTCGCTTATTTACATAAACAATGACGCCGTCATTCTGGTTCCGTAATTTATCACTCAGTACAAGGTCAAACCCCTCAATGTTCACTCCCTCCTCCCCCTCCTTCAGCCAACACTCCGTTAGAACAATTTACATCTACATTGCTAACTATCAAACTCAAATATACCTTTAACTCATCAAAGTTTTTAGAAAAACTTCTAATATTAGAATGGAAAAAGTTAATGTTACTACTGATAACCCTGTTACTCTCCGTAAAACTGTAGAAATCTTTAAATTTAAGTGGGCTATCAATCTCTAAACATTCCTTTGGTAAATCATTATCACCACTGTCATCAATCATTATTATCACAGGCTGCCTGCCCGCCCTAATATGATTTATAAGTTTAAGATAGCAATATTATCATATTATATTATATTATATCATATAAAATAATATAGGATAAGACATTGAAGAAAATTTAAAATAAACGCTGTTTGGTTTACAACTGTAATAATCATCCAAATTATAGCTATATACACAATAAAACAAATATATACACACATCTACACTCACGAGCACACTCACACATACACAAACGTGCATACATATGCACATACTTGTACATATTGTCAAAATAATATTGATTTGTTTTTAAGATATTGTAACAACTCCTTCAAACAGTATGAAAATGAAGACTAATATTTTAACTTACAGTTCAAATGTTCTAACTACAGCAAGTAGTCTATACAAATAAAATTGTGAAATAACGGTTTTTATAACTGCAAAATTTAAGTTATTTTATTTAAACGGAATACATAGCTAAAATGAAGAAAAATTACTTAAATAAATGTTGTATCTTTGTAACAGTGGACAAGCATACAATCTATAAATGTATACATACACGCACGCACGCACGCGCGCAACACACACACACACACACACACACACACGCACACACACAGCCATACATACACCTATAGACCACACTTATAAGTATACATTGGTTTGTTAATATTTTCAAAACAAATTTAATTATATACTCATATATAATTATAAACACTATAAAAATTATAATTATAATTATAAACTCATAATTTACCTGGTATAATAAGGAAAAGTAAAATTTTAACTTTTATTACGAATAAAACTCTACAATTATTTTAATCAGAAGATCTCATTAATCTTTTAAACTTAACTTAAAACAAGGTCTAATCTTGACAAACAACATTTAAAAATAACGATTGTGATTGTAAATAAATTATAATAAGTATTGTTAAAAAACTAACTTAAAAAACACTTCTTCTATTTAAACTGAAATAAACTTCTAATTGATATGAACCTATCATGTTAAATAGGTATAGACAAAGATGCTTTAGTTTTATAAATTATTGCATTGACATTTTACTAGCTTATATATTATTTTATTATGTATAAATAACAAGAAGTAATTCTAAATGATGTCAGGACAGTTTTGTTTCTATTTAATTTTGGTATAATGATCCTTTAAAATGTATAACAAGAAAATAAGTTTTTAACTCATCTCATTATAGATAAAATGAAATATTACTTATATTAAAATGAAACAAACTTAGGCCTATACTATTTCCACCTTGTTTTTAATGACATTAATAAACACCTTTATTTGGAAATTGTTAAACTATTTAACTCTGGTATTCATAAATGTATCTAAATTTTTAAGAGAACAAAAATGTAGCTTACAGGAAAGACATATTTTTACTTGGTGTCGCTGTGCGGAGCAGGCTGAGCCTGCGGGTGGTGGTCGAGTCCATCCAGCTCCTGGATGCTGCGGTAGATTCCGGATGGCACGTGAGTCCTGCGTCACCCGGACGAACACCTTGCCGTCCTTACTCCAGGCGTAGGCCAGGGATTTGGCTCTGACTCCAGCCTTGCAGTGCTGCAGCAGGGCCTTGTTGTGCTGAGTCAAGTGTTCGTTGATGAACACAGGTCCCGGGTAAACGAAGTGTACAGGTCTGTCGTCTGGATCCTCTTCTTCTTGGCCGAGGCCAACCAGTCAGCTCTTGTAGTTTCGACGTGCAAACTGGACCACGATTGATGGGTGGAAGCGACGATCTCTAGGTCCCGGAAGACGGTGAGCAATAGAGATGTCTTGTCTCTCAAAGGGAACTCCGAGCGCTCCAGATATTGCCTCCAGGATGGCGTAGACGTCCTCTCCTCCCGTCTGTGGAACACCGCGGGATTTCAAGATTCGCCATTCTAAGAGTATTGATCTTGCTCGATGATACTCCACTCGGCGTCCCTCACCCTCTTCGAAAGTTTTAGAGTTTTCACTCCTTAACTCTATACACTGTTCTTTAAGAATTTTATTCTCTTCTTCGACCACAGACATTCTAGCGGTCAACCGCGGCAAGAGAGTCTTGGATCACGGACATGCTCCGCTCAAGACCACTGAAGCTCGCCTTAAACATCTTATTGTCTTCTGCGATCTGATTCCTGTATACTCCTCAGTAGACTGAGCATAGAGGGGTCCTCAGAGTCCGATTTACTTCCCACGGATGCCGTGTCTTTGCTACAGTCTTCACACTGCCACACAGCGCCACTCGCGATCAATCCTTTAAGTTTTAGCAACCGTGCGAATTCGGCAACACCCGGGGTGAAATTCGGCTTTGCACTCTGCGCACTTTGCCATTTCCGAAGGCTTCGAAAAATGCCCTCGTTACACTTTGAACACACCATTATAAATAGAATGAAATCCACTCACACTCCAAAAATCGCAGAACAAGTAATTCAGAATATAAATAATAGAAATATATTACACCCAAATGTTCGGAAGTACAGATATCGAGGCAGACGCTCGCAGGTCGGAACGGGCGGGCAGGCAGGCAGAAACACGGTCTACTCTAGTTGTACGGAGCGTTTATCTCTGCGACCTTCCAGCTCGG
>NW_025782549.1:0-18738 GCF_021130785.1 Homalodisca vitripennis | reverse complement strand
TCATATAAATCTTAAAGCCTTAACATGAGAACTCGCTTTCTGGAGAATTGAACAGAGCGTTTCTTTACTTTTCTCAAGGCGAAAATGACCTAAATATTAGCTACTTCCCCATCATATTTCCCCATATGAATTTAAAAGCACCCCCACCTTTCATTCAGAATTGTTTTAAATTTTTGAGGTAAAAAGGGGGGGTTTTTAAAATTGGGGTTTTTTTTAAGGGGGGGGGAAAATTTTGAATGGTAAAATTTTTTGGGGGGGTTTTTTTTTATAAAAATATTTAAATTTAAAAAGGGGGATTATTTTTTTTTAAAAAATGGTATATCGTTATTTAAAAATTTTAAAAAAAAAAAAAAAAAAATTTGTGAAAATTTTTTTCAGGGTTTTGGGTATTATTTTTAAAAAATTTTCGAATTTTTAAAAGGGGGTTTTGTTTTAAAATTTTTTTTAAAAAGGGGAAATTTTTAAAAAAATTTGGGAAAATTTAAAAAGGGGTTTTTTTTATAAAAATTTTTGGGGGGTTTGGTGTTAGGTTTGGTAGATTTTTAAAAATTTAAAAGGGGGGGGGGGGGTTTTTTTATTTTTAGGGTTTTTGGGGGTTGGGTTTTAAAAAATTTTAAAATTTTTTTTTTTTTTTTTTAAAAAATTTTGGGGGGGAAAATTTTTTTTTTTATTTTTGGTTTAAAATTTTAAAGAAAAGGGTTTTTTTTTAATTTAAAGGGGGGGGTTATTTGGTTGGGTTTATTTTGGGGGGTGGGTTTTTTTTGGGTTAAATTTGGGAGTTTAAAATAAAGTGTAATTGGGGTTTTTTGGGGGAAGGTTAAAATTTTTTTAGGAAGGGGGGAAAAATTTTTTTGGGAAAAAAAAAAAGGTTGGGTTTTTAATTTAGGAGGGTGGGGGGTTGTTTTTTTAAGGGGTGAGAATAAAAATTTTTGGGGGTTTTTTGTGGGAAAAATTAAAATTTTTTTATTTAAAAAAAGGAATTTTTAAAAAAAGTTAAAAGGGGTAAATTTTTGGGAAAAGGGTAAAAAAAAGAAAATTTTTTAAAAGGGGGTTGGGTTATTTTTTTTAAAATTTATAATTTTGTAAGGGTTTAAACGGGTTTAAAAAAATTAGGTTTTTTTTAGGGGGGGTTTTTTTAAAAAGGGTTTTATGGTTTCCGTATAAAATTTTTTTTTTTGGGGTTGGGTATTTTTTTAAAAAGGGTTATTTCAATATTTTCAATTTTTGGGGGTTTTTTAAAAAAAGGTTGTTTTAAGTTTTGTTTGGTAGATTTTGGTTTGGTTTTTTTTTTTTTTTATTTTCTTTATTTTTTTTATTTAATTATGTTTTTAAAAATTAAAAAATTTTTCAATTGGGGTTTTAAAATTTACGTTTGGATTTAGTAATTGTTGTAAAAAAGTTTTGTTTTGGGGGTTATATGGTTGTTTTTTTGGGGGGTAAAATTAGGGGGGGTCGGGGAAAAATTGGGGGTTTGTTTTTTTTTTGTTAAAATTTATTATTTAAAAAAAGGGGGGGTTTGGTTGGGGGAAAAGTGGGTTAATTTTAAGGGTAAAAATTTTTAATTTTAATTTTAAGGCCCCGGTATTTGAAATAAAGTTAGGTAAAAACTTTAAAATTTTTTTAACCGGGCTTTTTTTGGTCATGGGGGCACATAGTTGGGAAAATTTTAGGCGGTAAGATTTTTGGATAAAAAGGAAAATTTTATTAAAATTTAATGTTTTTGGGTTTTGGGTATTGGTTGAAACACAGTTAGTAATTTTTTTTGGGGGAAAATTTGGTTGGGGTAAAATTAAAATTTCCCCCTCTGGGAAAACCCTGTTGGTGAACTGGAAATAATTTTTTGATTGTTTTTTTTGGGGGAAATGTTGAATTCAAAAAAACTTTTTTTTGGGGGGTTTTAAAATTTGGTTAACAATTTAAAATTTCCCTTTTTGGTTTTGGGGGGTTTTTGGTTGGGGAATATTTTGGAGTGGGGTTTGGGGGATTTTTTAAAACAGGTAACTGTTAAGGAATTTTTTCTTCCAAAAAAAAAACCCCCAGTTGGATTGGGTTTTTTATTTAAAATTGGTCTTATTTGGGGGAAAAAGGGATTTTATTTGGGGCCTTTTTTGGGGCCTTTTAAATCATGATCCACCCTATAAAAAACCCGGGGTTTTTAAACCTAAACAACAATCTTCTTTTGGGGGTTTCCCCCCCCCTATTTCTTAAATATCTTTTTAAAAATTTAAGGGGTTTAAAAGGGGGGGAAAATTGGGGTGGATTTTTCAATGTTAATTTTTTTAACCAATTTTAAATTGGTTAATAAAAATTTCCCCAATTTTTTGTATTATCAAAATTTTGAAGTTTTTCCCTTTCCCAAAATTGATTTTTTTATCCAAAAGGGGGGGGTTTATTATAGTTTATTTTGGTTATAAAAAAATTGAACGAAGGTGCTTAAAGGGGGGGGTTTAAAAATTTGGAAAAGAAATAAAATCTGGGTTTTTAAAATTTTGGGCAAAAAACGAGTTAAACCCCCATTCCCAACTAATTTTACCCTTCAACGCCTCCAATCAAAAAAACCGGCCAAAAAACTGGGGGTTTAAAAGGGGCTTTTTAAAAAAAAAAATTTTGGGGGAATTATTTTTTTTGGGGGTTTTCATTTCGGGTGATTAAATAAAACGGTCTTTTTTTAAATATAAATTTTTTCCATATTATTATTTTTTAAATTTTTTTAAAAATTTAAAATTTTTTACCTAGAACACTAAATTTTTCAGAAAAATGTTTTCAAAATTAAATTTGTTAAGGATCTTCCAATTTTTGGGGGAAAGGGGGTTAAAGGTTAGCATCTTTAATTAAAAAACCCCCTTTTTAATTTTAAAAAATTTAATTTTTAAACAAAAAGAAAGGGCAAAATTTAAAAAACTTGTAACCATGGGGGTTAAGCAAGGGTTTTAAAGTTAAATTTAAAAGCGGTTAAAAGCTAATCCCCACAAAATTTTTTTAAAAAATTTTTAAAAAAACACGCACCAGGGGGGGCCGGGAAAATTATTAACGTCAAAGCAAAGACGTACTAATACCCCTTTTAACCTGATTTTAAAATTGGGGCCGGTATTTTTTACAAAAAAGGGGTTCCATTAGATTTTATAAAAAAATTTAATTTTGGCTAGTTTTATTAATCCTTTATAAGTGATCAAAAAAAATTTTCTTAAAATAATTTTTTTAATTTTGGTTTTTGCAACATATTTTTCTCTTTTTATTACTAATTAAACTTTCTTTTTTAAAAAATTGGGACGTATAACTCATGCACATGTTAATGGGCCCCCAAATAAAATGAAACAGATTTGGCACATCACTAAAAGGATTTCAGAAAAGGGGGTTAGTTTAAATGTAGTTTGCTAAAAAGCAAAAAATTTGAAGGGGTTGAACTTTTTTAAGATAAAAAAACTCAATACCAAACCCCCAAAGTCCTTTCTCCATAAATCCAGAAAAAATTTTTTTTCCCCTAAAGCGGTAATCTACTTCCCATTGTACAAAAAGTAAAAAAAAAAAAAAAAAAATCTAAATAAAATAATTATTTTTTACTTTTTAAAAACCCCATAAACTTATGATATTTTTACATTTTTTTTTAGTTTTTTTAAAAAAAAAAAAAATTTTTTAAAAAAAAAATTTTAAATTTTAAAAATTTAAATTTTAAAAGGTTTACAATAAACACGAAAATTTTTTTAAATATATTTAAAACCAAAAAATTATCTTTTAGTTTTTGGAAAAAAACCCCCTTTTTCCAAAAAAAAAAGGGGGTTCCTGATTTTTTGGACAGGGGAATTTTAAATTTTAAACCGGGGGGGAAAAATTTTCATTGTTAATCCCAAAAAAAATTTAATTTAAACCCCGGCATCCACCTAGCGGGGGGGGGGGGGGGCCCAAAAACCTTTTTAAAAAAAAAAATTTTAAAAATTTTTTCTTAGCTTATAATTTTAAAATTTTTTTTTTGTTTCTACGCACTTTAAATTCATTTTTTAAAATTTTATCATTTTTTTCTGTTATTCTATTTTAAACGAATTCTCCCCCCCTTTAAAAAAATTTTAAGTGCCCTTTGGGGAAAAATTTTTGGCCCCTTTTTTTTCAAAAAAACCCCAACCAAAGGCAAATCTTTTGATACCCTTTTTAAAATTTTTTCCCCTAATTTTCAAACCAAAAATCTTTTAAAATTTAAAAACCCCAAAACTTACATTTTATCCAGTTTTTACTTTTTTTTAAATTTTTCTTAAACAATTTTAAAAAATTAAGGGCCCTTTTTAACAAAAAAAAAAAAATTTATAAAAAAAAGGGATAAAAATTTTAAAAAAGGGGTTCTTGGGGGAAAAAATTTTAAAATTAAATTTTAAATGGGAAATCATTCTACATATGATTTTATTTTTAAAGGGAAAAATTTTTCCAAAAACCCCGTTAAAAAATGTGTGCTATTAACAGTTTTTTTTAATGAACATGCTTCTTAATGAAAAAAAGTAAATTAAAAAAACCCTTTGGGGGCATTTTTTTTTTTAAAATTACATACAAAAAAAAAGGGGTTACAAAATAAAAAAAAATACTATTTGTCATAAGGGGGGTTTTTGGGGAATTTTTTAAAAAAAATTTTAAAAATTTTTATATAATATTTAAATATATAATATATATATAAATAAAAAGGGTTTTTTATTAATTTCAATAAACATGCCCCCAAAAAAAATTTTAAATGGCCCCCCTGTAAATGGGTTTTTAAAAGGGGCAAAAAATTTTTTACGTAAAAAACGTTTTTTTTCTCGGTAGAATTTTTAGTTTATGAATTTTTTTGGGGAATTCAAAATGGAAAACAATTGAATTTAATGAAAAAAAATTTTGCAAAAATTTTTAAAAAAAATAAAAAAAATTTTTTGGGGGTTTACAAAAACTTGGGGGAAAAAATCTTTTTAAAAAAATTTAAAATTTAAAAAATTTTTTTAAAATTGTAAAGGGTAAATTTAATAAAACTTTTAAAAAAAAATTTTGGGAAATTTAAAATTTTTTGCTAAAAAAAAACTCCCCCGGGGGGAAAAAGGGGGGTTTTTGGGTTCGTTTGGTTTGGTCCCGGGTTATGCAGGTTAAGTTAATTTTTAAAATTTTTAAATGTTTGACAAACAATACGCGTTTTTTTCTTCTCAATCAACTGAATTACTTTGATTGCAGTTTTTTTTAAAAAACTAAAAATTTTTTTTTTAAAAACACAAAAAAACCCCTTTTTTCCCCAAAAAAAAATAAAAAAAACCCTTTTTAACCATTTCTCAACTTTTGTGTCAATCTAACAATTAACAATCTTAATATTTACGAAAATGAAATACATGTCTTTTTACCTTTATTTTTTTTTTTTTTGGGGTAAATGCCCGAATCTAACACCCACTTTTTTCACGAAAAACATAGTTACTGTTTTAATCCCGGGGGCGGGGACCCACAGTTTTTGGGCTTACCCCGGGCGATCCCGGCGGCGGACCCCCGGAGGGCATTTTTTTTTTAAACCGGGCGAAAATTTTTTTTTTCATTGTGACCCGACCCAAAAAACCAAATTTTTAAACTTTCACGTCAAAAATACTTCCCGGCCGGACTCAACCCCCGGGATCCCCACTTGCCAAAAAAGGGAAAAACCGGGGGCCCGGAGCAAATTTTTGGGGTGAATCAATTTTTTTAAAAAATTTTTAAAAAATATATTATATATATTTTTAAATAAATAAATATACGTTTGTGTGTGGTTGGGGGGTTTTGGGGGTTTTGGTGGTGGGTGTGTGTGTGTGTCCGGTGTGTGTGTGTGTTTGTGTGTTTTAAAGGCCCAAAAAGGGGAATTTTAAGGGGGGTTAAAATGAATTTAAAAATTTTTAAAAAAATACTCAAATTTTTTTCTGATTTTCTATTTGTTAAACAACCCCCTCTTTTTAGTCAAAAATTTTTAATCTTTAACTTTAAAATTTTTAAACTATTTTTTTTTTTTTGGGGGGGGCTCGTTTTAAAAATTTTTTTCCCCCAACAAAAACCCTTTTTTCAATACCGTTTTCAAATTAAATTTTTTTTGGGTTTTTTTAAAAAAATCAAAATTTTCAGCCCAGGGCACTAAAAATCGTTGAAAAAAAAAAAACCCCATAAAAATACTTACAACCAGTTTTTTAAAAATTTTTAATTATTTTATTTAAATAAGCCCCCCCCCAAAACCCGGGCAACAAAAATTTTTTGGGGTTGTAAAAAAATTCCCACTACTTAAAAATTTTTAATGTAATTTTTGTGGTTTTTTTAAAAAAATTTTTTTTTTCTTTAGTTTGAAATGTTTATTGGTAAAGTAATGGAAAACTAAGGGGGAAGTTCAAAAAAAAAAACTTTTAAAGATAAAAATAACAATAAACAAAAATTAAATGAAAATAAGAATTGAAAAAATTTTTTAACAAATAGAAAATATTTTTTTTCTAAAACATTTTCATCATTTAAAATTAAAAAAATTTTTTTTAAAAAGGGGTAATTTAAAAAAAAATTTTTTAAAAAAAATTTGGGAATTTTTAAAGGCCTTGCAAACAAAAACCCCCGGGGGCCCCGGGTTTTTTGGGGGGTTTTTATTCGTTTTTTTTGGCCCCACTGTTTGACAGGTTAGATTAAAAATTTTGGGGTTTTTTAAAAATTTTTTTACTAACAATACCCCCGGGTTTTTTCCCTACCTAATTATTTTTGGGGAAGCAATTTTTTAAAAACAAAAAAATTTTTTTTAACACACCATTTCCCCAATATAAAAAACCCTTTTTAAACTCATTTTTCCCTTTTTTTGGGGGAAACTAACAATTAATCAATCAATCATATTTTACAAAGAAAATCATTAAAACAATTATTTACCTTTATTGTTTTTTTGTTGTAAATAACAACCCAAAGCATTTCCACTTTTTTCACGAATAAACATAGTTACCCTTTTTAAAATCCCGTGCGGGGGACCCATTTTTTACTCTTTACCCGGGGGATCCCGTGCCACCCACTGGAGGGGCATAAAAATTTTTAAAAGGGGCTTTACATTTTTTTTTTTGGGGGACTCCGACCCAAAAACCCTTTTAAAATTTAAACTTGACAAAAAAAAGGGGTATTTGCCCCCGGGGGACCCCGAACCCGACTCTCACCCCCCGGGGGTGAATTGCTCCCCACGGGCATAAGTATTTTTTTTAAAAAATTTTTTAAATTTTTGGGAAAATAAATTATAAATATTTTTATAAAAAATTTTCTTTTTAATATAAATATATACGTTGTGTTTGTGTGTGTGTGTGTTGGTGTGTGTGTTGTGGGGGTTTTGGTGGGTGTGTGTCCTGTGTTTTTTTGTGTTTTTTTTTAAAAAACCCCCCAAAAAGAATTAATGAAGTTAGTTAGCGGTAATATAAAATAAAACCCCCAAAAAATACTTTTTTATTTTTCTATTTGTTAAACAATGTCTCTTTTAAAAAAAAAAAAGGGGACTTTAACTGAATTTTTTTTAAAAAAATTTTTTTGGGGGGCCCCGTTTTACACCCTTTGCAACTAAACTCTTTTCAAATCCTTTTCAAGTTATTTTTTTTTGGGTTTGTTTAAAAAAATATAAAATTTTTCAGCCCGGGCCACAAAAAATTTTTGGGGACAAAAGAAAACCCCCCCAAAATACCCCCCAACGCGGGTTTTTATAGCAAATTTAAAAATATTTGAAAAAAAGCTAAAAAACCCAAAAGGGAAAACCCCCCAAATTTTTTGGGGTTGTAAAAAATTCCACAAACTTAAAAATTAATGTCAAACGGGCATTATAAATTTTTAGTCTTTATTTTAAATGTTTTTGGAAATAGAAAGGAAAACTAGATATAAAGTTTCTAAAAAAATACATTAAAGAAAAAAAAACCCATTTTAAAAGGGTTTTCACCCCCTTTGGGGGGATCCAAATTTTGTTTCTATAAAAAAAACAAACAAAAATTTTTTTTCCCTTTTTTTATTTTGGGGCGTACTAACAAAAACGGATTTGGCACCCACTTACTAACTTCAAAAAACCCTTTTTTCCCAAAATAAAACAAACAAAACAAAGAAAAACAAAACAAAAAAACCCACAAACCTTTTTTTAAAAATGGGGGTTTTTGTTTTTTTGGGGTCACTGACCTAGTAACTTTTTAAAAATTTAAATCCATTGTTCACTGCGATTTTTTATTTTTGGGGAAAAAATTTAAAAAATTTTAAGCGTTTTTTAACATCATAAAGTATATTTACATTTTATCCCATACACATCCACACTAAAATTTTCCCAAAATAAGTAACCAAAATAATAAAAAAAAAATTATCCCCAAAAATTTTAAAAAAGAAATCATCACAAATTTCGGGGGTTTTAAATCAAAAGTGATTATTTTTAATTTTAAAAATTAAAAAAAAATTTTTTCTTATTATTGGGGTTTAAAAAATTTTTGGGGGGTTTTTTTTTGGTTTTTAAAATTTTTTCCCTTTTTAAAAAATTTGGTTTTTTTTTGAAAATTATAATGTGTTACATAACTTTTTTTTTTAAACCCCCCAAAAAATTTCTATTTAGTTTTTCTATATGAACATGATTTTTCCCAAATTTTAAAAATTTTTAAAATAAACCCTTCCAAAAAAAGTTTAGAAGGTATGTTCTCATCTGTGCCCAAAAAAACCCCCATCTTTAAAAATTTTTTAAAAATTCCTTCGGGATAAAGGGAAATTTTCCCCAAGTGAATGTTTTTAATTATTACAAAAAATTTTCCCTTAATGTTTTTCGTTTTCGATCCCGTATTAAAAACTTTTAAGGGGTTTTTTTTGCTTAAGAGAGGAAAATTTAAAAAAATTTTAAACATTTTTTCAATAAGAAAACCCTTTTTAAATTTTTTTTAAAAACTTTTTTTGGAAAATTTAAAAAAATTTTTTACAATTGTTTTTTGGTTTTTTTTGATATACAAAATAAAACATTTAGCGCAAATTTAAATTCCATAGTTAAATTTTTTTTGTACCTTTTTTAAAGGTTTAAAAAATTTTTGGGGTTTTAAAATTTTTTGGGTTCTTAAATTTGGGGTTTTAAAAAAAAAAAATGTGAAATAAAAAAAAATTTTTAAAATTTTTTTCTTACTATTTTCATAAAAAATTAAGGGTTTTAAACCCCACTACTTTTTAAGTTTATTTTTTTTTCTATTTTTAAAAACCGGGGCTTCGGGGTTTTTCAAAACAACTTAAACGCTATCAAAGTGATTCCCTTTTTGTTTTTTTTTTAATGCGGGAAAGGGGGAAAACCCAAAATTTTATAAAAGGGAAAAACTTTGGGGTTTTTAAGGGGAAAACGACATACTTTAAAAAATTTAAATTTTTCCAGAAGTTACAAATTGCAATTTAATTTAAATTTTTTAAATTTCGAAATATGAAAACCAAAATTAAATTTTCTCATAACTTTTTAACCCAAATTTTAGAAACTGTTGGGGAAAGTTTGGGCCCCACATCAAAACAAATTTCCCCGGTTAAAAATTTGTCCCTGGTATTTTTAAAAAGATAATTCCGCCCCCGGGGTTTAAATTTAAAACAGTCTAAAACCCAAAATTTCGGGGAAAGACATCTGTTGGGAACTACGGGGTTATTTTTTTACTGATAAATAAGGGGTTTTTTTTTTTAAAAAAAAATTTTAACTCAAAAGCCTTTTTATTGTAAATCATACACTCAATTTTTGAAAATATTAATTTCTTTTCTTTTGTTTATTCGTACAAAAACCCATAAAAAACAAAAAAGTATCATTTTCTCATCCGATGAAACATTGAAAAAAAAAATTGCTAAAATTTCACTTTCATGAGGTTTTTTTACGTTTGTGCAGGGGTTTCCCCGAAAAAAACTTTTTAAAAAATAAATTTTTTTAATGTTTTTAAAAATATTTGGGGGTTTCCCCCCTCCATTTTTTCAAGTCTATACGTAAAAAATTTCATTTTAAATTTTAAAAAGGAAAATTTTAAAACAAACCCTTTTCCCAAAAAAATTTTTTTTTTTTAAAAAACCCTAAGAAAGGCCAAAATTGCACTTTTTGAGCCCATCCAAAGGGGGAAAAAATATTTCGTGATTGATAAGTTTGGGGGGTTTTAAAAAAACCCGGGGGAAAAAGGGGGGAAAACCCCCCTGGCTCAATTTTTCAACATTTTTTTTTTTAATAAAAACCAGCCACCCCCCCCGGTTGTCTTTTAATAAAATTTAATTGAAAAAACCATTTTGGGGGTTTCTAAAAGCTTTTTTTACAAAGGGATTAAAAACCTCCCAAAAATTTTATCATTTGCATTAGACAAGTTAACAAAAAACCCCTCAATACCCTTTTTTAAAAGGTTGTGCCCCCCGGGTCATTTTTTGGGGATTTGTTACCTAAAAATTTTTTAAATAGGGATTTTATAGGGGGGTTTTTGGGGGGGTGTACATAGAAAAAAAACTGGTAAAAAAAGCCCTAGATCAAAATAAAACCCTAAAAAACCCCCCTACTTAAAATGTTACCTATGTTAT
Organism: Homalodisca vitripennis; assembly: GCF_021130785.1. Classification (NCBI taxonomy): domain Eukaryota; kingdom Metazoa; phylum Arthropoda; class Insecta; order Hemiptera; family Cicadellidae; genus Homalodisca; species Homalodisca vitripennis. The sequence goes on along the minus strand of NW_025782549.1, from coordinate 8,244 downwards.
TTTTTGGCCCCCAAATTTTTTTTTTAAGGGAAAAAATTTCCAAATATTTTTTACTTTTAACTGTTTCACCCCGGGTAAAAGGGGTTTTTTTAAAAAACAAAAATTTTAATGAAAATTTTTCATCAAAAGGGCTCATTACCCAAAACCCTTTTTTTTTTTTTGGGCCTTTTTTTAAGCCCCCGGGGCCCCCCCCCGGGGCGGGCCCCCGGGGCATTTATAGAACAAAAACCTCAAACCCAAATTTTGTTTATACTTTTTTAATTTTGATTGATCCCTATTAAAAAATTTTTTTAAAATATAGTATTTATTTTTTTTTAAAACTCCTCTGTTTTGGTGAAAAATAATACTTTAAAAAAGGGGTTAAAATTTTGGACTTTTGAAAAAAACAACCCCAAACCTCATTAAACAGGTCTGAGCAATCCAAAAATCAAAATTTTAAACAAAAAAAAAGGGGGTTTCCCCCATTGAAAACCCCGAATTTATATTTGGAAAAAATTTTGCCCCTTTTTTTTTGGGAAAAAAAAATTTTCTTAGAAAAACCCATTACAAAATTTTGTAATAAAAAATGCTTTCTTCACAAAAAACCCCATTCAGGGTTTTTCTCCCAAGGGGACCTTTCAAATTTGCATCTTTTTTTTAAAACGCAAAAAAAAATTTTTTAAAATTTTTTAAACCCGGGGGACCTTTTTTTTGGGTTTTGGGGGACCTCCAAAAAAAACCAAAACCAAAAAAAAAAAATACTTTGGGTTAGGGGAAAATTTTAAAACTTGACGCTGTAACTTACCTCCTGTTTTCCGGGGGCACAAAGGCGCAAAAAATTCCCTTAAAAAGATAGATGTGAAACGATGGGCCCAAAAAAGGGGTTAAAAACCAAACCCCCAAAAAAAATGCTTTATAAAAATTTAAACCCCAATTTTTAAATTTTTTTCATATACTTACTTTACATTATTAAAAAATTCTTTTTTTAAAAAAATAATTTCAAAAATTTAAATGAATCACAATATGTTCTAAGAAAAAATTTTTTAAAACCCCACCAACCCCAATTTTGGGGCTTATTATTTTTTTTATTCACCTTGAATTAAGGGGAACCTTTGCATTAAGAAAGGGGTCTAAATTTTTAATGACAATTTACACAAATATAATGCATGGGTTTTTTCTGTTTAAAAATTCGCTATAAAGCCAACCCAATAAATTTAAAAGGGGTGAAAAAATTTTTTTTACTAAGGGGCCAAAACCTTGGCCCCTTTCCTTTTCTTTTGGTTTTTTTGTTAAAATAAAAGGCTTATGAAAAGAAAAAAAAAAAAAACCGCCCAACGTTTTTTTTTTTCCAGCAATTTTTCCGGGGGAAAAAAAGCATGACCTTATTTCAAAAAACCCCTTTTAACCCAAAATTTTTTTTAAATGTCGCATAACTTAAAAAAGGGGTTTTTAACGCCATATCTTTTTAAAAGTACCCCCTTTAAATTTTCCTCAGTCCTCATTATGCACTTTTTTTTCTGCTTTTTGGGGAAAAAAAAGGCCCAAAAAAACAATCCACGGGGAAACCTTAACCGAAAATTCTTTAAACAACTTGAAGAAAATTTTGTTACCGAAGTTTTTTTCAAACACCCAAAAACAGTACATATGGGGGATTTTTTTTTAGAGAATAAAAAACTCAAATTACACTGTTGGAAATGAAGCCCCGGGGGAAAAAGACACGTTTCATAAAAATAGACTTAGACTATCAGTCACAAGGGGATTTTTTATATTTCTTATTTGGACTTTAAAATAAATTTTTTTTTAAACCAAAATATTTTTAACCCCCCTTTTAAGTAAAAAGGCTAATTTTTTGACTGAAAAAATATCCTGTACCAATTTTTAAATATTTTTTTTTTTTGGGGGGAAAAAAAAAATTTTTCGCTAACGAGGGAAATCCATATTTTTTGGAAAAGGAATATCTCCCTTTTTTCCAAAAAAAAGGGGACTTTACTAAGGGGGATAAAATTCCCCTTTTTTTTTAAAATTTTTTGAACCAAAACGTAACAAAAAAATATCGTAAAAAATAAAAAAAGGGTATGCAACAATTTTCAAAACCCCGGAAAAAAGGGGAAATTGGGGGCTAGATTTTGGGGGAAAAAATTTTTCCCCTGATCCCGGGGAAGCCATAAAAATAAAAAGTTTTAGAAAAATTATCCCCAAAATTTTTTTTAAAAATTTTGGAGAAATGAAAAAAAATTTTATATTTTTTTTAAAAAACCCAAAAATTTTTAACTGACCTAAAATTTTTCCTTTTGGGGGACAAAGACTGAACATCTACTTACTTTAACAAAAACTAGGTTTTAAAGGGGGACTTGAGCATAGGGGGGGGGGAAAATAGAGCATCGCAGATCTTTTAAAAAAACCCCAAAAATTTTTTAAAATATTTTTAATCTTGTTATAAAATCAAAAAAAAAGGGAAAAGGGGCCCCCCTGGCACTTTTTCACAAAAATCCCCCAAACCCCTTAATTTAAGAAAAAAAAATTAAAAAAAACCCCAGTACCACCAAAAATTTCCCCCTTTTTTTCTTCCTGACAATAAAAAAAAACAAATTTTAAAAAAAAAAAATCAGGAAAAACCTTAAAATGACAAATCAATTATGTCCTAGATTTTTTTTTAAAAGGGACTAAAAGGGGGGTTTAACCTTTTTAAACGTTTTTAAAAGGGGTTAAAAACCCGATTACATTCCAAAAAGGGGGGGGGCCCCCCCCAAAAAAACTAATTTTTGCCTTTTGCAAACCATTTCAAACGCCAATTTAAAATTATACTTTCAACCCTTTATCATAATGTAAACAAAGGGGGAATTTAACATTTTACCTGTGCAAGTTTTTTAAAAAAAAAATTTTAAAAAATTTGGGGATATTTTAAAAAAAAGTGTAATTCCAAAAAAAATTTAAAAAAAGGGAAAATTTTTTTGTGTTTTGGGGGGTTTTTTTAAATTTTTTTAAATTTTTAAAAATAGCTTTAGAATTAAAATTATCTATTTTCCTCAACTTTAAAACCCCCTTTTAAAAGAGGAGGGAAAAATTAAAAGCATTTAATAAAATTCATGAAAGCCGATTTTTTTTTCCCCAGCTTTTTCTCCCCCCCCTTTTTCCCCCCTTTTTTTCTGGCCGGTTGATTATCAAACAGAAAAAAGGGGGGAGTCCACAAAACAGGGTGGGGGGGTTTCCCCTGAAAAGTAAAAACCCCGGCCCCACAGAAAAATTTTAAACCAAGATTTCTAAAATTTAAACAAAAAAGCTCTCCTTTTTTTCACCACTCGTTTATATTTTTAATCATGAAAATCATATACAAAAAAATATGATAAATCTTTTTTAATTTTGTCTTAATTTTTTTTAATCTTCCTTTAAAAATTTAGAAACTTTTCCCCGGGAAAAAAAAATTATTTTCGCTTAAAATCTTACTTCAAAAGAAATTTTTTTGGGGATTTTTTTAAAATTAAAATTTACAAAAAAATGAAATTTTTTTATTTAGAATAAATAAAAAAATTTAAAAAATTTTTATTCAATTTTTTTTTTTGGGGTAACACTGCTTTGAGATCTTTTTTTAAAAATATAAAACACAAAGGGGGTTAATTTTTACTCTTTTAAAAAGGGGGGTTTTTTTTGGGGTTTATATAAAACATGCAAAAAAACAGTACCACTTTTTTTTTTAAAAAAAAAAATTTTTGGGATTTAAAATTTTTTAAAAAATTTTTTTCCCCTTTTAAAAAATTATAATTTTTGTTCAAATACATACGGTCAAATTTTTTATTTAAAATTTCCTAAGAAATTGTTTTTTAAACTTTCTTTTTAAATATTTTTTTTTTTAATCCAAAATTTTTTTAAAAACCACAAATTTCGAAGAGAGGTCACTTGAGTTGGATGACACCCTTTTTGGCACCCCCAAAAAATCCGCATACAAATTTTTTCAATTTAAAAAAAAGCCATAAATTTTCCCCCCTTTTCCCCCTCCCTGCAATCTTTGTCAGGCCTCTTCAATTTTGAAATCAATCCCAGAAACTTTTTTTTGGGGGGGAGAAAAGAAAACCCCCCCAGTAACACCCCACCTTTAATTTTTGGGGCATTTTAAAAAAAAAGACGGGGGTTTATATCCACTTACTTGCTCATATACCCAAACCCCCCCCCTTTCCTTTTCCCCCCAAAAAGGGGCTACAGAATTTTTTTAAAGAAAGTAACGGTTTTTTAAATTAGAAAAAGAAATTTTTTTTTAAAAAACTACATTTTTATGTCGAATGGGAGTAAAAATTTTCCATTGTATGTGTTCATTAACACGCGAAAAAATAACCCCCGGGGTATTTTTTTGGGGGCCCCCCACTTAAAATTTTTCCCCCTTCCCAGTAACCACGCAAATTCATTCCTATTAAATGCCAAATAAAAAACCGAAAAAACTAAAACTCGGGGGGAAAAAAATGGGAAATTTAAAGTGGGGGGTAAGGGGTTAAAAACTCGATACAAAAATACTAACCCAATCAATTTGCTACACTATCAGTTCCACTCGTTTCATTGAAGTCACTCCACTTGAAATTTTCCTACTAACAATCATAACTGTTATGGGGGAAAAAGGCCCTTAAGCAAAGAAAAAAAAAATTTTTGGGCGAAAGGGGAAACCAAATACCCGAACTACTAAATGGAAAACGCTATGGTTTTAAAAGGGAAATTTTAAAAACAACTAAAAAACCCCCAAATAATTTCCCCCCCTTTAAAAAAAAAAGTCAGATGATAAAAAAGTAAAATAATTTAGGGTTTTTTTTTTCCCCTGAATTTCTATTCGACTTTTTTTTTTGGGGCTACATCTTTTTTTAAAATTTTTTAAAATTTTTATTAAAATTTTTTTTTCCCTTTTAATTTTAAAAAAACCCCCAAATCCAGTAATTTTTTTTAAAAGCCTAAAAAAACATTATTTTTTTTTAAAAAGTATTGCTAACTGTAAATTTTTAAAAAAATGGCATTCAAAAGGGGGCCCCCCTTTTATTTCTGATTTCACTAAAATTTACAACGAAATTTAAAAAACAATTTTTCCTTTAAAAAAATTTCTACTATTTTTTTAACGGTCAAAAAAAATTTATGTTTTTAAGGTATTAAAATTTTTAACATTTTTAAATTTCCCTTATACGGGGTGATTCAAAATTTCCCCCCCCCCACTTCTACACACATTGTACAGTAAAAAAAATAAAAAATGTTATAAAAATTTTTAGGCCCCAAAATTTTTTCTTTTAAGGGGTTTTTACAGCTACAAAATTTTTTTCGCCTAATTCCTGGAAAAGGGTTTTTAAAATAAAGCTATACTGTTTTTTTTGGAAAAAAGGTTTTAATTTTTAAGTAAAAATATCGGGTTTTTTTATGTTTTTACCCCCCTAAAAGGGGGCCCTAAAAAAAAAGGTTTCAAAAATCCCCCCTTTAAGGGAGTTTTTGGGGGGATTTTTTTTAAAAATTTGAAAAAAATTTTTGGGGGGCCAAACCCCAATTTTTTTTTTTTTGTTTTTACAATAACTTTGTTAAATTGGAAAAAAAATTTACATAAAAAAAAAAAACCCTTTAATTGAGAGAATTTAATTCTAAAAAAATTTTTATAAAAACAAAGTCAAAAAAAACAGATTTAATACTTTTTTTATTCATATAAAAAATTTTACTACGGAAAAAAATTTTCCGGGGACTTAAATTTAGTTAAAATAAAACAAAAACAAAATGTTTTTTCCAATGGGGGGAAAAATTTTGAGAAAAAAAATTTTTAACTTTTAAAAAAAAATTTGGGTTTGTAAAAAAAAATATCATTTTTTAAAAATTTTTTTTAAATTTTTTTTTTAAAAAAAATTTAAAAAAAAAATGTTCGAAAAAAATAAAAAAAAAATTTTTTTCCCATTATATTTTTAAAAAAAAATTTTTTAAAAAAATTTTTTTTTTTTTTGGGTTTTTTTAAATTTTAAAAAATTTGGGGAAACGCACAATAAAAACTGATCAACAAGGGTTTTTCCCCTGTACTGTTACGTAGAACGTGTATTGGGGGTTTTTTTTAAAAAGGGGCACACAGAGATTCGGCTGTAAATTTTTTTGGTTTTAAAAAAAAATTTTTTTTCTTGATTTTATATTTTTTTTTGGGGTTTAAAATTTGGGGGAAAAAAAAATTTCCCCTTTTTTTAAAATTTTACATCAAAAACCCAATAGGGTTTTTTTTTTTGGGGTTTTACTGTAAGGAAACAAAAAGCTGCGGTAGAAAAATATGAACAACCCCCCCCAATAAAAATTCCAGAACCAAACAATTTCAGGAATTTTTTCTACCTTCGGGAAACAGGATCCCCTACCAAGTACAAAAACCAATTATGAACAGCTGTCCAACTTGATGATGATAATTTTTAAATTTAAAGCTGTTCATCGCAGTCCCCGGTGTAAATTACACGACTAATTTTTTTAGGCGGATAGGAAATTTTTGGGAGTCAACGGTGTGGAGGTCACTTAATCGAAACAAATTTTATCCGTTTCATAAACAAAAGGTTTTAATATCTAAAAAGCTAGGAATGGTTTCCCCTTCGCTTGAAGTTTTGCAATTTTTTGAATTTTTATTAATCAACTCTACAAGCGGAATTTTTTTTACGGATGAGGCACAATTCACTCGGGATGGGTCAATAACTTGCACAATGAACACTCATGGGGAGAAGAAAATCCACATGAGGTAGTTTGGGAAAAGAACTTTCAACACCGTTTTTAAACGTCAATGTCTGGTGTCGCCCTTTTTCACCCAAACGACTGATTGGACCTTTCATATTACCTGGACGCCTAAATGCTGAGTTCTATTTTCATTTCCTTTAAAAAGAGTTTTCCGCAGCTTTTTAGAGAATGTTCTTTTCCCTCTCAGACAAAATTTGTACTTCCAGTATGACGGAGCCCCCTCCCCAATTTTCACGTGCCGTTTTTTTCTTACTTAAATCATCAATTTCCTGGAAAAAACTGGATTGGTCGTGGAGGCCCCACACTTGGGCCCCCAAGATCACCAGATCTATCTCCATTTGGGTTATTGCATCTACGGGTGGGGTTTAAAGACATTGTATACAAGACAAAAGTGAATTCTCGTGATGAATTAATTGCCCGTATTTTGGATTCGGCTGTGCAGATACAGGGAAGTCCTGAAAAAAATTAAAAAAAACGCAACAAAAGCAAAAAAACAAACGTGCTGCAAAATGTATTGATAATGATGGCCCATTTTCGAACATCTATTTTAAAAAAAAGGGGCGTACGGGTTTTGGGCCCCAAACCCGATTAATTTTTCTTAAAACTAGTAATGTAAATTTTACTGAATAAAATAGATTTTTTGGTAAATTTTTTCGTTTTTTTTTTAGACTTTGATTATATCAACTTTCCCCAGAATTAAATTCTCTACAATTAATGTTTTTTTAATTTTATGTAATTTTTTACCCTTTTTAAAAAAGTTTTTTTACATCAAACTTAAAAAAAACATTGTTTCCGGGGCCCCCCCCAATTTTTTTCATTTAACCCTGAACCCTCAAAAAAATTTTACAGGTACAGTTTTTGAAACCTATTTTTTTTAGCTTTATCAGGTAAAAATACATAAGAATCCACGATATTTCTTTCTTAATTAACCTTTCCAAAGTTTTAGTATGGCTTTAATTTTTCTCTTTACCCGGAAATTTAGGGGGAAATCCCTTTTTTTACCTGTAACTCGCTAACAAGCGTTTTTTTTGGACCCCATGTTTATAAAAACATTTTTCATTATTTTTACTAGTACAATGGTGCTGTAGAAGTGGGGGGAGGAAAAAACATGAATTTTTCCCCGTATATATATATATACGTAAGTAACTGCTCCCTTTCTGACGATTTCCCATACGTAAAATGCTACCTTTCTGACGATCCCTGGCCCATTCTGACGCTCATCAGAATAGGGCATTTGGGAGTTTTTTAATTTATTAAACGGAACTACATATCCAAAGATTTTTTTTATTGTTTTTTTGCTGTTTAATGACTTTGAACTATTTCTATGTTTTTTTCTTTATTCTTCAAAAGTAATAAGACTCTTTTTTCCCCTGAATCATTACGTCATGTTTTTCAGTTCTTGGACATAACAGAAAATTTAAAAAATTGTAAACGTGTTGCACAATTCATCAATGCATTGCATTAAAATTAGTAGATACAAAATAAATATAAGCCCAGGTTTTCTTAGCCCCCAAAAAAGACCTCGTTTCATTCTTTTTTTAAAAAACACCCCCCCCCCCC